>NC_048571.1:6791052-6961052 GCF_013265735.2 Oncorhynchus mykiss | reverse complement strand
GCAGGGGAGGGGCGTTCTGAGGTACCGACAGCAGGGGAGGGGCGTTCTGAGGTACCGACAGCAGGGGAGGGGCGTTCTGAGGTACCTACAGCAGGGGAGGGGCATTCTGAGGTACCTACAGCAGGGGAGGGGCATTCTGAGGTACCTACAGCAGGGGGGGGGGGGGCGTTCTGAGGTACCTACAGCAGGGGAGGGGCATTCTGAGGTACCTACAGCAGGGGGGGGGGGGCGTTCTGAGGCACTGACAGCAGGGGAGGGGCGTTCTGAGGTACCTACAGCAGGGGAGGGGCGTTCTGAGGTACCTACAGCAGGGGAGGGGCGTTCTGAGGTACCTACAGCAAGGGAGGGGCGTTCTGAGGTACTGACAGCAGGGGAGGGGCGTTCTGAGGTACCTACAGCAGGGGAGGGGCGTTCTGAGGTACCTACAGCAGGGGAGGGGCGTTCTGGGGTACCTACAGCAGGGGAGGGGCGTTCTGATGTACCTACAGCAGGGGAGGGGCGTTCTGAGGTACCGAATAATGAAACATGTTCAATTTGGTTTAAATAATGCAAAAACAAAGTGTTGGAAAAGAGAGTAAAAGTACAATATGTGCCATGTAAGAAAGCTAACGTTTCAGGTCCTTGCTCAGAACATGAGAACATATGAAAGCTGGTGGTTCCTTTTAACATAAGTCTTCAATATTCCCAGGTAAGAAGTTTTAGGTTGTAGTTATTATAGGAATTCTAGGACTATTTCCCTCTATACCATTTGTATTTCATTAACCTTTGTCTATTGGATGTTCTTATAGTCACTTTAGTATTGCCAGTGTAACAGTATAGCTTACGCCCCTCTCCTCGCTCCTACCTGGGCTCGAACCAGCAACACAACGACAACCACCATCGAAGCAGCGATACCAATGCAGAGCAAGGGGAACAACTACTAGAAGGCTCAGAGCGAGTGACATTTGAAACACTATTAGCGCGCGCTAACTAGCTAGCCATTTCACTTCGGTTACATAAACAGCGCAATGCTTGACGCACAACGAAGAGCTGCTGGCAAAACGCACGAAAGTGCTGTTTGAATGAATGTTTACGCACCTGCTTCTGCCTACCACCGCTCAGTCAGATACTTAGATACTTGTAGGCTCAGTCAGATTATATGCAATGCAGGACACGCTAGATAATATCTAGTAATATCATCAACCATGTGTAGTAAACTAGTGATTATGATTGTTTTTTATGCTAGCTAGCAACTTACCCTGGCTTACTGCATTTGCGTAACAGGCAGTCTAGTCTCCTTGTGGAGTGCAACGAGAGAGAGGCAGGTCGTTGTTGCGTTGGACTAGTTAACTGTAAGGATGCTCGATTGGATCCCCTGAGCTGACAAGATGAAAATCTGTCGTTCTGCCCCTGAACAAGGCAGTTAACCCCTCTTTCCCCCTCTCTTCTCTGGCTCAGCCATATCCAGACCTCCTCTCTCTCTTCTCTGTCTCAGCCATATCCAGACCTCCTCTCTTCTGTCTCAGCCTTATCCAGACCTCCTCTCTCTCCCTCTCTTCTCTGGCTCAGCCTTATCCAGACCTCCTCTCTCTCCCTCTCTTCTCTGGCTCAGCCTTATCCAGACCTCCTCTCTCTCCCTCTCTTCTCTGGCTCAGCCATATCCAGACCTCCTCTCTCTCCCTCTCTTCTCTGGCTCAGCCATATCCAGGCCTCCTCTCTCTCCCTCTCTTCTCTGGCTCAGCCTTATCCAGACCTCCTCTCTCTCCCGCTCTTCTCTGGCTCAACCATATCCAGACCTCCTCTCTCCCTCCCTTCTCTGTCTCAGCCTTATCCAGACCTCCTCTCTCTCTTCTCTGTCTCAGCCATATCCAGACCTCCTCTCTCCCTCTCTTCTCTGTCTCAGCCTTATCCAGACATCCTCTCTCTCTTCTCTGTCTCAGCCATATCCAGACCTCCTCTCTCCCTCTCTTCTCTGGCTCAGCCATATCCAGACCTCCTCTCTCCCTCTCTTCTCTGGCTCAGCCATATCCAGACCTCCTCCCTCTCTCTCTCAGCCATATCCAGACCTCCTCCCTCTCTGTCTCAGCCATATCCAGACCTCCTCTCTCTCTTCTCTGTCTCAGCCATATCCAGACCTCCTCTCTCCCTCTCTTCTCTGTCTCAGCCATATCCAGACCCCCCCCCTCTCTCTCTCTCTCTCTCTCTTCAGCCATATCCAGACCTCCTCTCTCTCAGCCATATCCAGACCTCCTCCCTCTCTTCTCTGTCTCAGCCATATCCAGACCTCCTCCCTCTCTTCTCTGTCTCAGCCATATCCAGACCTCCTCCCTCTCTTCTCTGTCTCAGCCTTATCCAGACCTCCCCTCCCTCTCCCCCTTCTCCTGGCACAGAAAGAAAGAGACCCACACACACACACAGTCTGTCCATCTCCTCTGTTCTTCTCCTCTCCTGACTGCTCCAGACTGGCCCAGGTAGGAGGGGATCATTCAGCAGTCCTGTAACCCCAGCTAAGCGAGGCACAACACTGTAGTGGTTGTGGGTGTGTGGGACAGCATGATGCAGGTTCTGTCAGACGTGGAAGTCATGAACAGGAGGTAAAGGATGGGTGGGACTGTCGCTGCTCTCTACAACCTCTGAATGATGTGAAATACAACTGTGGTGGGCTGGGGGAAGGTTCAGAGAGCATATCCCACCCACCTTCAACGTGAACAGTTTTCCAGTCGGATCAGAAACGCGAGAACAAACATGGAGCCCATCTGTAATCCTGCTGTCCTCAGACTGGACACGTTGGTCGATGGACTGAGAAGAGGTGGTATTTCCACAGCAGGAGCAGTGGAGGGCTGATGGAGAGAAGAATCCAGCGTCTGTGTTCCTCTGGCCTCTCAATCTAGACGGTCAAGGTTGCATCTCAAAATGCACCCTATTCCCTATTTAGTGCAATACTTTTCACCAGGATCCATCCAAAGTAGTGCACTAAATAGGGAATAGGGAGCCATTTGGGACACAGACCAAGACTAGCCACAGGACCAGATTAAATTTGGAACTTAATTCAATTGGATACTGTCTCTCAGGTCACAAAGGTCAAGCTGGGCTCTGAGCTGCTGTATTCACTGTCCTCCCAAGGCCTCTCCAGATTCTGAAACCCCTCCACAGACAAGAATGTTTTTCCCTTTTCTCTTTGAAAGAGTCTGTGATGTGAAGGGCTTCCCACACAATGTTCCGTTCACAGAGTCAGTTTTCCAAGAGTACATTGCTCTTGGGGGCAGGGCAAGGGGACGGGGCTTCCCTTTCAGCTCTGTAGGGCAGCAGGATGGGACCACAACCCACTCTCTCCTCTACTTCCATTCCTTCTCCTCTGCTTCTTTATCCCCCCTAATCTTCTCTCTACTTCCCTCGTTTCCCCTCCTCTTCCCTCTGCCTCTTCCTACTCCATCCTCATCTCCCCTCTAATTCCCTAATTTCTCCTCCTCTCTCCCTCCCTCCCTTCTCCTCTCTAATTCCCCCTCCACTCCCCTCTATTTCACCCCCCCTCCTCTACTTCCCTCCACCCTCCTCTCCCCTCAATCCTCCTCTCCCCTCTACTTCCCTCCATCCTCCTCTCCCCTCCATGCTCCTCTCCCCTCTTCATCCCTCCATCCTCCTCTCCCCTCTTCATCCCTCCATCCTCCTCTCCCCTCCACTTCCCTCCATCCTCTGCCCTCCACTTCCACCCATCCTCCTCTCCTCTCCCCTCCACTTCCCTCCATCCTCCTCTCCCCTCCATCCTCCACTTCCCTCCCCTCTACTTCCCTCCTCTCCCCTCTACTTCCCTCCATCCTCTCTACTTCCCTCCATCCTCTCTACTTCCCTCCATCCTCCACTTCCCTCCATCCTCCACTTCCCTCCATCCTCCTCTCCATTCTCTCTACTTCCCTCCATCCTCCACTTCCCTCCATCCTCCACTTCCCTCCATCCTCCACTTCCCTCCTCTCCCCCCTATTCCCCTCCTCCTCTACTCTTCTCCATCCTCCTCTCCCCCCTATCCCTCTCCTCTCTCCATCCTCCTCTTCCAGTCAGACCAGCTCAGAGCCTCTGGGAAATAACACACCCAGCCTTCTACAGAAGCTACACAGTCAGGAGGCCAGAGTGACAACATGAGGGTCTGCCCTGACAAACATGCAACAACAAGCATCTGGCTGACTAATAATACTAAAGGAATAAACACAATGCACAGTTAGTAGTGGTGGCTATGAATGAGGTCACCACTACTCAGAGGTAGATATAGCCTGATATAGCCTGCATATAGCCTGCATGTGTGTGTGTGTGTGTCCTCCTGCTATCTGTGTAATTCACAGCATGTTAAAGAGCTCATTGACTGGGGAGGGGGATTTAAAAGAGAACAAGACCCATCAAAGGACAGTATGAACTTTAAAGAAGGACCCTGTGCCTCGATGGGGCGATGCTTACTGAGTTGAGCAGTAGCCCCGAGTGCCCCCGCAGACGATGCTGTCATCGGCCCGCTCTCCCGGTGGTGAGTCACACACTCCCTCTCTACGCTGATGTGCCAGAGTGACTAGCGTTAAAACACACTTTGGGAAAGCAGAGGCAGCAGAACAGAGCGCTGCTCAACACACTGAGCAGTGAGCACAGAGAGGAAGCTTCTAGAACACAGAGCGAGAGGAGGCTTCTAGAACACAGAGCGAGAGGAAGCATCTAGAACACAGAGCGAGAGGAGGCTTCTAGAACACAGAGCGAGAGGAGGCTTCTAGAACACAGAGCGAGAGGAGGCTTCTAGAACACAGAGCGAGAGGAAGCTTCTAGAACACAGAGCGAGAGGAAGCTTCTAGAACACAGAGCGAGAGGAGGCTTCTAGAACACAGAAAAATAATAATACTACATTACATGCACTTTTCATAGAATCTTAAAGCGCTTCAAGAGCAAAAAACAAGGAATATATCATGACAGGCCAACCAATAGAAGCCAAGTCTTTGAAAGCTGCATCCTCTGAAGATGGAGAGGGTCAGCTCATTGGTTGAGCAGAGAGGGCTGGTCAGAGGATGGTAGACGGTGGGGTCTGCTGATATCTTGTAGAGGGTAAGTCAGGGAACCAGCCTGACTCTTACAGCTACTGGGATTCTCCTCTTCCTCTCTGTGTAGCACCACTTGGGTGATGCCTCAGCAGCTCTGGGCGACAGAAAGATTCACCACACAACGTTCAGAATAGTAGCCAGTTGTCCTCACCACGAGCCCTCTGCCTCGGCACTGCTGTAGTCCTCTGTCTCCCATTCCCCTCACCCCTCAGGCCACTTTTCAAATGATGTTGTCAGAAGATCAGGAATTGGCAGCCACGTGAAACCAAAAAAAACTGGTACTGTGTCCAGGTGCATTTTTTAAACAAAACATTAGCCAGCTAGCTAGCTAGTTAGCCAAGCAAAAACATTAGCCAGCTAGCTAGCTAGTTAGCCAAGCAAAAACATTAGCCAGCTAGCTAGCTAGTTAGCCAAGCAAAAACGTGTTAACCTGTCAGTCAATCTGCAAATCCATGGCTCAAAAACATGTTAACCTGTCAGTCAATCTGCAAATCCATGGCTCAAAAACATGTTAACCTGTCAGTCAATCTGCAAATCCATGGCTCAAAAACATGTTAACCTGTCAGTCAATCTACAAATCCATGGCTCAAAAACATGTTAACCTGTCAGTCAATCTGCAAATCCATGGCTCAAAAACATGTTAACCTGTCAGTCAATCTGCAAATCCATGGCTGAAAAACATGTTAACCTGTCAGTCAATCTGCAAATCCATGGCTCAAAAACATGTTAACCTGTCAGTCAATCTGCAAATCCATGGCTCAAAAACATGTTAACCTGTCAGTCAATCTGCAAATCCATGGCTCAAAAACATGTTAACCTGTCAGTCAATCTGCAAATCCATGGCTCAAAAACATGTTAACCTGTCAGTCAATCTGCAAATCCATGGCTCAAAAACATGTTAACCTGTCAGTCAATCTGCAAATCCATGGCTCAAAAACATGTTAACCTGTCAGTCAATCTGCAAATCCATGGCTCAAAAACATGTTAACCTGTCAGTCAATCTGCAAATCCATGGCTCAAAAACATGTTAACCTGTCAGTCAATCTGCAAATCCATGGCTCAAAAACATGTTAACCTGTCAGTCAATCTGCAAATCCATGGCTCAAAAACATGTTAACCTGTCAGTCAATCTGCAAATCCATGGCTCAAAAACATGTTAACCTGTCAGTCAATCTGCAAATCCATGGCTCAAAAACATGTTAACCTGTCAGTCAATCTGCAAATCCATGGCTCAAAAACATGTTAACCTGTCAGTCAATCTGCAAATCCATGGCTCAAAAACATGTTAACCTGTCAGTCAATCTGCAAATCCATGGCTCAAAAACATGTTAACCTGTCAGTCAATCTACAAATCCATGGCTCAAAAACATGATAACCTGTCAGTCAATCTGCAAATCCATGGCTGAAAAACATGATAACCTGTCAGTCAATCTGCAAATCCATGGCTGAAAAACATGTTAACCTGTCAGTCAATCTGCAAATCCATGGCTCAAAAACATGTTAACCTGTCAGTCAATCTGCAAATCCATGGCTGAAAAACATGTTAACCTGTCAGTCAATCTGCAAATCCATGGCTCAAAAACATGTTAACCTGTCAGTCAATCTGCAAATCCATGGCTCAAAAACATGATAACCTGTCAGTCAATCTGCAAATCCATGGCTGAAAAACATGTTAACCTGTCAGTCAATCTGCAAATCCATGGCTGAAAAACATGTTAACCTGTCAATCAATCTGCAAATCCATGGCTGAAAAACATGTTAACCTGTCAGTCAATCTGCAAATCCATGGCTGAAAAACATGTTAACCTGTCAGTCAATCTGCAAATCCATGGCTGAAAAACATGTTAACCTGTCAGTCAATCTGCAAATCCATGGCTGAAAAACATGTTAACCTGTCAGTCAATCTGCAAATCCATGGCTGAAAAACATGTTAACCTGTCAATCAATCTGCAAATCCATGGCTGAAAAACATGATAACCTGTCAGTCAATCTGCAAATCCATGGCTGAAAAACATGATAACCTGTCAGTCAATCTGCAAATCCATGGCTGAAAAACATGTTAACCAGTTAGAGCTCTAGGGGCGCTATTTCATTTTTGGATAAAAAACGTTCCCGTTTTAAGCGCGATATTTTGTCACGAAAAGATGCTCGACTATGCATATTCTTGACAGTTTTGGAAAGAAAACACTCTGAAGTTTCAGAATCTGCAAAGATTTTGTCTGTAAGTGCCCCAGAACTCATTCTACAGGCGAAACCAAGATGATGCATCACCCAGGAATTAGCAGAATTTCTGAAGCTCTGTTTTCCATTCTCTCCTTATATGGCTGTGATTGCGCAAGGAATGAGCCTACACTTTCTGTCGTTCGCCCAAGGTCTTAGCAGCATTGTGACGTATTTGTAGGCATATCATTGGAAGATTGGCCATAAGAGACTACATTTTCCAGAGGTCCGCCCGGTGTCCTTTGTCTAAATTTGTGCGTAATCTTCAGGTGCAGGCATTTTCTCCTGGGATTCAGGAGAGAAAGCATGTTTCCAAGAACGATGTATCAATGAAGAGATATGTGAAAAACACCTTGAGGATTGATTCTAAACAACGTTTGCCATGTTTTCAGTCGATATTATGGAGTTAATTTGGAAAAAAGTTTGCGTTTTGAGGACTGAATTTATGGATTTTTTTTGGTAGCCAAATGTGATGTATAAAACGGAGCTATTTCTAATACACAAGGAATCTTTTTGGAAAAACTGAGCATCTGCTATCTAACTGAGAGTATCCTCATTGAAAACATCAGAAGTTCTTCAAAGGTAAATGATTTTATTTGAAGGCTTTTATGTTTTTGTTAATGTTGCGTGCTGGATGCTAACGCTAATGCTAACGCTAAATGCTAACGCGAAATGCTAACTCTAGCTAGCTACTTTTACACAAATGATTGTTTTCCTATGGTTGAGAAGCATATTTTGAAAATCTGAGATGACAGTGTTGTTTACAAAAGGCTAAGCTTGAGAGATGGCATATTTATTTCATTTCATTTGCGATTTTCATAAATAGTTAACGTTGTGTTATGCTAATGAGCTTGCTGATAGATTTACACAATCCTGGATACAGGGGTTTTTTCATAGCTAAACGTGACGCAGAAAACGGAGCGATTTGTCCTAAACAAATAATCTTTCAGGAAAAACTGAACATTTGCTATCTGAGAGTCTCCTCAATGAAAACATCTGAAGTTCTTCAAAGGTAAATGATTTTTTTGAATGCTTTTCTGTTTTTTTGTGTAAATGTTGCCAGCTGAATGCTAATGCTAAATGCTACGTTAGCCATCAATACTGTTACACAAATGATTGTTTTGCAATGGTTGAGAAGCATATTTTGAAAATCTGAGATGACAGTGTTGTTAACAAAAGGCTAAGCTTGAGAGCTAGCATATTTATTTCATTTCATTTGCGATTTTCATGAATAGTTAACGTTGCGTTATGGTAATGAGCTTGAGTCTGTATTCACGAACCCGGATCCGGGATGGGGAGATCAGAAAGGTTAACCTGTCAGTCAATCTACAAATCCATGGCTCAAAAACATGATAACCTGTCAGTCAATCTGCAAATCCATGGCTGAAAAACATGTTAACCTGTCAGTCAATCTGCAAATCCATGGCTCAAAAACATGTTAACCTGTCAGTCAATCTGCAAATCCATGGCTCAAAAACATGTTAACCTGTCAGTCAATCTGCAAATCCATGGCTCAAAAACATGTTAACCTGTCAGTCAATCTGCAAATCCATGGCTGAAAAACATGTTAACCTGTCAGTCAATCTGCAAATCCATGGCTCAAAAACATGTTAACCTGTCAGTCAATCTGCAAATCCATGGCTCAAAAACATGATAACCTGTCAGTCAATCTGCAAATCCATGGCTGAAAAACATGTTAACCTGTCAGTCAATCTGCAAATCCATGGCTCAAAAACATGTTAACCTGTCAGTCAATCTGCAAATCCATGGCTCAAAAACATGATAACCTGTCAGTCAATCTGCAAATCCATGGCTCAAAAACATGTTAACCTGTCAGTCAATCTGCAAATCCATGGCTCAAAAACATGTTAACCTGTCAGTCAATCTGCAAATCCATGGCTCAAAAACATGTTAACCTGTCAGTCAATCTACAAATCCATGGCTGAAAAACATGTTAACCTGTCAGTCAATCTGCAAATCCATGGCTCAAAAACATGTTAACCTGTCAGTCAATCTGCAAATCCATGGCTCAAAAACATGTTAACCTGTCAGTCAATCTGCAAATCCATGGCTCAAAAACATGTTAACCTGTCAGTCAATCTGCAAATCCATGGCTCAAAAACATGTTAACCTGTCAGTCAATCTACAAATCCATGGCTCAAAAACATGTTAACCTGTCAGTCAATCTACAAATCCATGGCTGAAAAACATGTTAACCTGTCAGTCAATCTGCAAATCCATGGCTCAAAAACATGTTAACCTGTCAGTCAATCTGCAAATCCATGGCTCAAAAACATGTTAACCTGTCAGTCAATCTACAAATCCATGGCTCAAAAACATGTTAACCTGTCAGTCAATCTGCAAATCCATGGCTCAAAAACATAACCTGTCAGTCAATCTATAAATCCATGGCTCAAAAACATGTTAACCTGTCAGTCAATCTGCAAATCCATGGCTCAAAAACATGATAACCTGTCAGTCAATCTGCAAATCCATGGCTCAAAAACATGTTAACCTGTCAGTCAATCTACAAATCCATGGCTCAAAAACATGTTAACCTGTCAGTCAATCTGCAAATCCATGGCTCAAAAACATGTTAACCTGTCAGTCAATCTGCAAATCCATGGCTCAAAAACATGATAACCTGTCAGTCAATCTGCAAATCCATGGCTCAAAAACATGTTAACCTGTCAGTCAATCTGCAAATCCATGGCTCAAAAACATGTTAACCTGTCAGTCAATCTGCAAATCCATGGCTGAAAAACATGTTAACCTGTCAGTCAATCTACAAATCCATGGCTCAAAAACATGTTAACCTGTCAGTCAATCTGCAAATCCATGGCTCAAAAACATGTTAACCTGTCAGTCAATCTGCAAATCCATGGCTCAAAAAATGATAACCTGTCAGTCAATCTGCAAATCCATGGCTCAAAAACATGTTAACCTGTCAGTCAATCTGCAAATCCATGGCTCAAAAACATGTTAACCTGTCAGTCAATCTGCAAATCCATGGCTCAAAAACATGTTAACCTGTCAGTCAATCTGCAAATCCATGGCTCAAAAACATGTTAACCTGTCAGTCAATCTGCAAATCCATGGCTCAAAAACATGTTAACCTGTCAGTCAATCTACAAATCCATGGCTGAAAAACACCAGATACGTGCAATAAACACTCTGCTATCTAAAACTATCAACCATTAATAACACCTACAAAAATGACTTCATATGTACACACCTACAGGAGCTCTGTGCTTAGGCTGCTTCTAGGGCGCCATGGTAACAACAGAACAGTCTAACTATAGAAAATAGTGGGGTTCAGAGAGACAGCCAGGGAGAGCTGCAGGCTGCAACACAGTAGCTGGCTCTGTTTCAGACACCTATTAAGGTTCAGGAGGACCAGCATTCATATCGCTGGGAGAGCTACACCACTCAGCTCTGTGAAACCAGTACACAGGAAACATACATAGCCTAAGGAATTCAGTTGGGGTGTGTGTGTCTGTGTGTGTGCTTATGATTGAATGCAAAATGTACAAATACATGAAGCATGCACACTCACAAGTCACCGACAAGGCATAAGGCATAAGCCCTTCCTTCCTTCCTTCCTTCCTTCCTTCCTTCCTTCCTTGGCATGTTGTGTGGCTATTTAACTAGTACAGTAGAAATCTACGATGAAGAGGGGTAAAGGATGGGACATAGCAGCCTGCCACTACCTCCCTCTCACCCCTTAACGTTACTGTTCCTGTCTCCCTCTCACCCCTTAACGTTACCGTCCCTGTCTCCCTCTCACCCCTTAACGTTACCGTCCCTGTCTCCCTCTCACCCCTTAACGTTACCGTCCCTGTCTCCCTCTCACCCCTTAACGTTACCGTCCCTGTCTCCCTCTCACCCCTTAACGTCACTGTCTCCCTCTCACCCCTTAATGTCCCTGTCTCCCTCTCACCCCTTAACGTCCCTGTCTCCCTCTCACCCCTTAACGTTACCGTCCCGGTCTCCCTCTCACCCCTTAACGTTACCGTCCCTGTCTCCCTCTCACCCCTTAACGTTACCGTCCCTGTCTCCCTCTCACCCCTTAACGTTACCGTCCCTGTCTCCCTCTCACCCCTTAACGTTACCGTCCCTGTCTCCCTCTCACCCCTTAACGTTACCGTCCCTGTCTCCCTCTCACCCCTTAACGTTACCGTCCCTGTCTCCCTCTCACCCCTTAACGTTACCGTCCCGGTCTCCCTCTCACCCCTTAACGTTACCGTCCCTGTCTCCCTCTCACCCCTTAACGTTACCATCCCTGTCTCCCTCTCACCCCTTAACGTTACCATCCCTGTCTCCCTCTCACCCCTTAACGTTACCGTCCCTGTCTCCCTCTCACCCCTTAACGTTACCGTCCCTGTCTCCCTCTCACCCCTTAACGTTACCGTCCCTGTCTCCCTCTCACCCCTTAACGTTACCGTCCCTGTCTCCCTCTCACCCCTTAACGTTACCGTCCCGGTCTCCCTCTAACCCCTTAACGTTACCGTCCCTGTCTCCCTCTCACCCCTTAACGTTACCGTCCCGGTCTCCCTCTCACCCCTTAACGTTACCGTCCCTGTCTCCCTCTCACCCCTTAACGTTACCGTCCCTGTCTCCCTCTCACCCCTTAACGTTACCTTCCCGGTCTCCCTCTAACCCCTTAACGTTACCGTCCCTGTCTCCCTCTCACCCCTTAACGTTACCGTCCCTGTCTCCCTCTCACCCCTTAACGTTACTGTTCCTGTCGCCCTCTCACCCCTTAACGTTACCGTCCCAAGAGAGAGCGAGAGAGAGAGAGAGAGAGAGAGAGAGAGAGAGAGACAGAGAGCTCTGTCCTCTGGGGCTAATTATCCCTTTATCTCAGTCCTCACCACGGCAACACACACACACACACAACGCGTACACAGAAGGGACACACACACATGGGATAGATTGTGCCTCAGGTGTGTGTGCGCATGAACATGTGTGTTTGCAGCAGCCTGTATGCGTGCTGAACAGCTTAGGCAGATGCCGTACATTGCCTTTCCAGGGTATATCCACAGCTGCCAAAAACAACGTTAGTGATTCCCTGGGTCAGTCAGTGTCCCTCTCTAACGACAGCTGAGGCAGATGAATAACCCCCCTGCCTTAATATGACAGGATGTATTTAACCTAACAGACAGGCCTGGCTTGTTGTACACCTAATATCATACAGGATACAGAGGGAACGCAGTGGAAGTCTGTGGACTGATGGGACCACTGGGGGATGTTCGGCTGGCGCTGCATGTTAGCAGAGGGACTATGTTCCTACACCCTACAGGGCCTAAAACAGCTTGGAAACACACAGATCCAGGTGATATTTTGATCCTTCTAAAAGGACTGATCGTCTCTCTAGGCTACTCAAGGGTCAGAGACCTCACCAACATCACCATATCTACATCTGATAGAATTGATCTGGAAGCTCCTCACAATGTGGTGGTGTGTCAGCGAGAGGACGGTGAGGATCCACGCCACCATCAGAACAGGAGAGATGCGTGGCGACACAATCACATAGCCTAACCTCTTAATGCTGTTTCAGTCTGTCTGTTTCAAGGTATGGTCTGTGTTCTAATCTAACACAACATCCCCACAGCACTCAGTCAACATTCATTATAAATAACTAGAATATATAATAACTAGAAATCATTAAATAACCCAGCCAGCCCACATTACATGAATCACACAGTAACTCAACAGCCTGATTCCTGCAGCAACAAGCCCAGCGGATGGATGCACATTGGTCCTCTAATAGAATGGAACATCAGCACAAGAGGCTGATGAGCTGTAGACACTGAGCTGCCCGTAGATTCCTTACGTTGTTAAAATGGAGGATGGTCGGGCGGGGATCCCACTGGCAGATGGTGACCCAATACCAGGAGAGGGTCCTTTAGAGAGAAAAAGGGGCATTGATTTCACCTCCAAAAGGCCAGATGGGGAGAGTGACAGTGGTGCCTCCTATTGACCTAGCTCCACACAGAACCCCTTTCTAAAGCATCATAGTAAGTGATGACCAATAAGACTGAGCCAACACCATGCAGATAACAGCCCCCTCCCCCAGGAAGTAGGTGTAACCACTAGACATAGCCTAACTCTGATGGGTAATGTAGTAACTAAGCATTATAGAAAACATTATATAGGCAAATGGGCTAATTCAATGAAGACTGATTCTACTCGTGTTATTAGGCTCTTAAACATGCTACACATCATGATTAATGAATGTTAAAATAAAAAGTTCTGTATAAAATAATGTATCAATAATAATGTGGTTTTAGTAGTAGGCCTTGGAGAAATGAGAAAATGAACCATTAATGTTTCCAGAAGTGTATTACATGACCATCAACAGGAAGAGCTCCTTATCCGGTGGAGGTCTGGACTAATGGTAGTGAAATTAAATTAGGCCTAGTTAGTTAGCCAATGGAACATGTATCGTTGGATGAGACTAGGCCCTTCAGGGTGAGGAGCATCTGTTGTCCCATTTCAAGACGAAGCAGCTCGTTTCATCTATAGGAAGAAACATAACAGTGAGCTCCAACAGTATTGGGAAAGTGACAAATGTGTTGTTTTGGCTCTGTACTCCAGCACTATGAATTTGAAATGATACAATGACAAACTGTCAGCTTTAAATTTGAGGGTATTTTCATCCATATCGGTTGAACCGTTTAGAAATGACAGCATTCCTAAACCTAGTTCCCCCATTTTAGGGGACCAAAAGTATTGGGACAAATTCACTTATGTGTATTAAAGTAGTACCAAAAATATTTGGTCCCATATTCATAGCACGCAATGTCACAAAATGTGTCACTGTCCCCAATACTTTTGGAACTCAATGTATTAGCCTACACTACAAACAGGGCTTGTTTCATCTAAACAACAACTAGACCACCACAACAGGACACCCTTCACTCAGCCTCTAGCATCAGCTTCACAGTCAGGAGGTCAGTGTCCTGAGCTTCAGACCGACCCAGCAGACGGCATCCGCGGTCACACTCCCTCCTCTGGGACTAGCAGACTGCTGGGAGTGCCAAGCCTGACACAGCAATCAAGGAAGTGACATCATAATGCCCCTGGGGAAGCTGAGGGTGTGTATGGGGGGGTGTAGTACTGCATGTCCCCCTTGTGGCACAGACTCATCTTACAAGACACACACACACACACACACACACACACACACACACACACACACACACACACACCAGGAGGGGAAGCTGCTCTCTGTTCGGAGCCAGACACGGACCGGACTAAAACAAAACAATAGCATGAGTCTGATTCCAGCAGCATATCCCATGGAGGACATCTTAAAAATAACCCCTACGCTAACACACTTCCTGCTGAAAGGAGTGCTGTGAGACACTCACACACTAGCCTCCCGGGTGCATCTGCAGTCCACAGCTGGTGTGGCCTGGGCCTCTCTCTGCTTTCAGACAGGACTACCTTAGACTTGGACAAGCTTCCAGTCCCCTCGGTCTCTCCCCTCCCTCATGCTGCTTTAACAGGGCTGTAGATAACAGCTAGTGGCGGAGTGGAGCTCTGTGGTCTGCTGTCCTGTCAGCAGCTGTTTCTACTTCCTCCTCTAGTACACAGGCAGGCTAGACAGGTCTTATTCAGTCATGGGGGGGGGGGGTCAAGGAATGATCAACTTCTGAGGGACAGGAAGAGGGAAGTTGGGGGATTTTCCAGCTACTCGGTTTGAGAGGTTACATATCTGAACCCTAAGTTTGTCAAGTAGGCTACACAACAGTGACACAACAGTGACACAACAGGAGAGGAATGGGAGGCAATGTGAGAAATGAAAAGGCTGTAATCTACAGTTGCATTGGGTGACTTGTTCTCATTAGCTACGTAGCAGTGGTACACACAGATGGTGTTTCTGTTCAGTCAAAACAGCTGTACCCGTTTGTTCTGCCTCGTTGGAGAACTAAACACTTCCTCTCTGAAGAGGAGTGACTCAACTAAGGCCACAGGTGTCAGGGGAGATAGGATGAGATAAGAGCAAAACCGTGGCTATCTACAGTAAGTGAGGCCTTTTCCAAGAGGTCCCACTGCAGCAAATACAAACACAGTACAATACAGCCCAAGGAAGTGGCAACCAGAAAAAAACAGCCTTTTCTGGGGGGGGGCTCTTCACAATGTTACAAGGACAAAGACAGACAGAAAAAGCACAACTCTTCTGTCCATCTCCACAGAAGAGCTAAACAGATGACAGGCCAGGCTGAATCCTACTGAGTTCCCTAAGACAGTGGCTCCCAACCTTTTCTTAACCGTGGCACACCTTGATGGGATAGAACATTCCGTGGCACACATTTTCCCTATTCATGTATTTAGTGGTAATGACCTCCGTACTGCAAATCAGGAATTTTCTGTGGCAAATGTTTTCTTTATACATTCAATGATTTTATTATTTGAAATATTCTCCTAGTTTTCATAGTTCCTTACTCATGATGGTTAAACTTGTAAGTACCATTTAAGAGAGTTCCGCAAATCTGCACCAGAAATAATGATTTTAGCTCCGGTAAAATAGGTCTTTAGTTAACAGTTTGTTCTAGAGACGAGCAGTTTTCTGCATGTTAATGTGCAACCACTGCCATCAAGCCATACTCTCCTTTCTAGGGAGTTTTTCCTAGCCACCGTGCTTCTACACCTGCATTGCTTGCTGTTTGGGGTTTTAGGCTGGGTTTCTGTACAGCACTTTGAGATATCAGCTGATGTACAAAGGGCTATATAAATACATTTGATTTGATTTGATTTGATTTTTGTTTGTTTCTACGGCAGAGGCTGTGGTATAGCTAAGCCCAGAGCCATATAATTAAGAAATAAATTACTCTGGCTACTGGTAAACCTAGTTAGATTACCTGCGCTAATGGTTTTCACAGACAAAGTCAAATGATGCGCCCCTCAAATGATACAACGGCCTGAGAACACTGGACTTGTTTTATCTGACCCCCACTGGTGCTCCCAAGTCAACATCCCATGTGCATTCCACAGGTGATTGTTCCAAAAGAATCATCAAGATTAGGAAAAGTTTGGCTGCGCAGCTGAGAGTTTCTGCCGCGGCACACCGGTTGGGAACCATGCCCTAAAGAACAGCCAGAGAGGTGGAACCATGCCCTAAAGAACAGCCAGAGAGGTGGAACCATGCCATAAAGAACATCCAGAGAGGTAGAACCATGCCCTAAAGAACAGCCAGAGAGGTGGAACCATGCCCTAAAGAACAGCCAGAGAGGTGGAACCATGCCCTAGAGAACAGCCAGAGGTGGAACCATGCCCTAAAGAACAGCCAGAGAGGTGGAACCATGCCCTAAAGAACAGCCAGAGAGGTGGAACCATGCCCTAAAGAACAGCCAGAGAGGTGGAACCATGCCCTAAAGAACAGCCAGAGAGGTGGAACCATGCCCTAAAGAACAGCCAGAGAGGTGGAACCATTGGACATTTCCCAGAAAGGCTCATTTCGACAGCAACAGCCAGCCTATCACGACTTGCAAAAGATCACCCTTCTTCTTGTCACCCTTCTTCACACCTGCTTCCTGGAAGTCTCAAATGCGGGAAAAGAACTAGGTTAGGCCAGCATTTGGAGAAAGACCTGTCCTATCAGTATCACAATGCATTCAGCCAAGACTGACTTCAAAGAATATCTTAAACCTTTACATGGAAGAGAAGGTTAAAGAATTTTGTTGCAAAATCCATTAATTTTAAATGAAAGATCATGATCTGTCAGAATATCGGTTTATTTATTTTTTGTTCATGTTTTGTATTAAAAAACAATTATTTAACTAGGCAAGTTAGTTAAGAACAAATTCTTATTTACAACGACGGCCTACCGAGAGGCCCAAACCCGGATGACGCTGGGCCAATTGTGCGCCGCCCTATAGAACTCCCAATCACGGATGGTTGTGATAGAGCCTGGATTGGAACCAGGATATCTGTAGTGACGCCTCTAGCACTGTGCCTGAGACCACTGCGCCACTCGGAAGCCCTGAGTATCTGTTACAGCGGTGCACTTTGCAAATGACAACTTAAGGGATGTTGAGTTTTGATCAATATTTCAGGAGGAGCAAGCCAGCTGGATTTTCCATAGCTAACTGAGAAGTGGTTGGCAGCTGGAGGGGATCGTTCTCAAACAGGAGAAATGATGAGAGGAGAGAGATACACAGTGAAATGTGAGATCTACACCAAGCACTACACAAAACACTGACTGCTAAGAATAAGCAGGCAGACTTCAGTGCAAACTTGCCTTACAGCTGTTTATTATTCAAACATTAGATCAGGAGTGTCAAACTCAGTCATTTCCATGGGGGGCCCAGTGTCTGCTGGTTTTTCCTTTCAATTAAGACCTAGACAACCAGGTGAGGGGAGATCCTTACTAAACAGTAACCTAATTTCATCAAGTACAAGGGAACAGCGAAAGCCCAGAGACACTCTGCCCTCCGAGGAATGAGTTTGAAAAGTGCATTAAATGAACAACAAACTGTGCGGAGAATGAGGTGATGAGAGGGAGACTGGATAAAGGCAGATAAATACTACAAGAGGGAGACCGGTTTGAGGACAGTAAATACACCTTTATTGACCACAAATAGGCTATTGTTGACAAAGAGTGAGGAAGAATTCTAAAAGACTGATAAAACAGAGAGATGAGGAAGCGTCCATCTTTAGTGATACTCTCTGGCATCACACACACAGTTCTCCAAAAACAAAAACCTTTCCATCATCGCTGTGGCTTCAGGTCTCTTCCTCCATTTCATAACTGGCCTCCGAAATAGTGAATTCAGAAGGGACACAAATCACATCATCATATAAAGATTCATAGCCTTCACTGTGACATTGTGATTCACCCCCTCTATTCTTCACTGTGACGTTGTGGTTCACCACCCTCTATCCTTCACTGTGACGTTGTGGTTCACCACCCTCTATCCTTCACTGTGACGTTGTGATTCACCCCCTCTATCCTTCACTGTGACGTTGTGATTCACCCCCCTCTTCCTTCACTGTGACGTTGTGATTCACCCCCCTCTATCCTTCACTGTGACGTTGTGATTCACCCCCCTCTATCCTTCACTGTGACGTTGTGGTTCACCCCCCTCTTCCTTCACTGTGACGTTGTGATTCATCCCCCTCTATCCTTCACTGTGACGTTGTGGTTCACCCCCCTCTATCCTTCACTGTGACGTTGTGGTTCACCCCCCTCTATCCTTCATTGTGACGTTGTGGTTCACCCCCCTCTATCCTTCACTGTGACGTTGTGGTTCACCCCCCTCTATCCTTCATTGTGATGTTGTGGTTCACCCCCCTCTATCCTTCACTGTGACTGCATGGGCACACAGGACATGGCCAATAACTGGCATAAATTCCACTGCCATGCAGCCACTTGTGCCCTCTATTCCCAGCCTAGGGGCAGACACTGGGCAGCCTCTCTAATCTGCATTGTCTACCACACAAATCCACTCCCCACTGGGCCCCAGTAAGTAATATAACTGTATATGAATCCAGTCTCCACTGGGCCCCAGTAAGTAATAACTGTATATGAATCCACTCCCCACTGGGCCCCAGTAAGTAATAACTGTATATGAATCCAGTCTCCACTGGGCCCCAGTAAGTAATAACTGTATATGAATCCAGTCCCCACTGGGCCCCAGTAAGTAATAACTGTATATGAATCCACTCCCCACTGGGCCCCAGTAAGTAATAACTGTATATGAATCCACTCCCCACTGGGCCCCAGTAAGTAATAACTGTATATGAATCCAGTCTCCACTGGGCCCCAGTAAGTAATAACTGTATATGAATCCAGTCTCCACTGGGCCCCAGTAAATAATAACTGTATATGAATCCAGTCTCCACTGGGCCCCAGTAAGTAATAACTGCATATGAATCCAGTCTCCACTGGGCCCCAGTAAGTAATAACTGTATATGAATCCACTCCCCACTGGGCCCCAGTAAATAATAACTGTATATGAATCCAGTCTCCACTGGGCCCCAGTAAGTAATAACTGTATATGAATCCAGTCTCCACTGGGCCCCAGTAAGTAATAACTGTATATGAATCCAGTCTCCACTGGGCCCCAGTAAATAATAACTGTATATGAATCCAGTCTCCACTGGGCCCCAGTAAGTAATAACTGTATATGCATTGTCCTGTTCACCCAGTTTCTTAATCCCTGTAAACAGTCTAGACAGTGGAACCTCTTTAGCATATGGACCCCCATATGCCCTCCTCCCTCACTACTAGGCTGCTAGCTGGGGCTTGTTCACCCACCAAGGCACCACTCCAGGACTCCTTTCTAATCAAATCTAAAGAGATCGAGCCAGGGCTTTTCACACCAGCCCGCTGAAGTCCAATTGAAACGGTCTGTTCAATACAATTTGGACCCTGAGGAAGTGGGCACTTCCGAGAGACTTAATGGTCATCAAAATGTAAATGCCTTCCATGTCAGCAGGAGGGGATGAAGCCTGTGTGAGAGGAAGGAGTCATACTGGTTTGAGGGGGAAGGAACTAGCCTTACCCATAAAAATACATGGGTCACGGACTGTCTGAAACTCAAACATTGTGGGTTGACTGTACGTGTGTGTCTGTTGTGGTTGCTGATGCATCCTGAGTAGCATCCAGCTAACAAACTCATGGATGGCTGATGACTGCATCTCCCTAATGGCGCCCTGGAGGCAGGCAGGCAGTGTGTGCGTGTGCGTGTGTTTTCCCAGCTCCTGGATGAGAGAAAGCGATGACAGCGAGAGCAGCGGGCGGGATAAATTGAGCCACACAGCCACTCATAGGTGACCTTACCTCAGCACTGTCCAATGAAAAGGCCCCTGAGACTGTGCTCTGCATCATAGGGGGAGGAGGGAAAAGCTCAGCCAGCTGCTACACAACAAGAAAGAGGGAGCTTTTATCTCCATGTCCTGCTGTTCATCTAACACACACTATTGTTAGCCTCTACAGATGATTTGACCTTTTCCTACAGATTATTATCCCTTCAAGCACTGGCCTTTATCAGCCTCATCTCTCCCATCTTTGTCCCATTCCTCTTATCTGTCCTCTCCTTTATTAGCCTAGGATCTGGTCATAGGTTAGATTGGAGGGGTGCAGCGTGCCGCCCGGTCCGCCCAGTGAGGGGGGTCCAGGTGGTTAACCCACTGTGGGGAGCTGTTGTAATACTGATCCACCGAACACAGTGAGGCTCTGGTTTGTTTCACACCAGGTTATACTAAAGGAGGGATTCCACAGCGAGGTAGACACACAGGTTGACACACACACGTTGCTGAAGAGATCTGATAGTCATGGAGACATGAAGCACCATGTGAACTGTAGACTACATTACATGTGTAAACAACAACCTCCAGAGATCAGGTTACCTGCCTGCTAGGGCTGGGAAATGCCAGGGACCTCACCATACCATATTATCACCATACTTAGGTGCCGATAGGATATGTTACGCCATTCTCATGATTCTATATTTGATACTGTGATTTTTATTGCGATTTCGATGTTGCTCGCCATATGTCTGCTGCAGAGGGACGAGGGAGAGACACGAGAACTGCTTTTGATCAGTCAGGGAAATAAAAAAGTGCTGAAAACATGTCTTACTATTTAAAAAGAAGATGACAAACTATGAAGGAAACACACTGGAGTTTTAGTGCAGGTACAGCCAAGTAGCGCAAAAGTAACATTGTGATATTGTCAAAACAATACGATATTTTGTCAAAAGTAATATCCCGATATACAGGTGAATGAAGGTGAAAGCAATGATCCCTTATTGATTTCACCAGTTAAATCCACTTCAAATCAGTGTAGATGAAGGGGAGAAGACGGGTTAAAGAATGATTTTTAAGCCTTGGGACAATTGAGACACAGATTGTGTGTGTGTGTGTGCCATTCAGAAGGTGAATGGGCAAGACAAAAGATTTAAGTGGTATGGAGGTAGGTGCCAGGTGCACCGGTTTGTGTCAAGAACTGCAACGCTGCTGGGTTTTCCACGCTCAACAGTTTCCCGTGTGTATCAACAATGGTCTACCACCCAAAGGACATGCAGCCAACTTGGCACAACTGTGGGAAGCATTGGAGTCAACATGGGCCAGCATCCCTGTGGAACGCTTTCGACACCTTGTAGAGTCCAGGCCCTGAGGAACTGAGGCAGTTATGAAGGGAAAAGGGGTGTTCCTAATGTTTTGTACACTCAGGGATAGTGGGGAGGCCAGAGATCATGTTCCCTGCCTGGTGGGGAGGCCAGAGATCATGTTCCCTGTCTACCTGGTGGGGAGGCCAGAGATCATGTTACCTGTCTACCTGGTGGGGAGGCCAGAGATCATGTTCCCTGTCTGCCTGGTGGGGAGGCCAGAGATCATGTTCCCTGTCTGCCTGGTGGGGAGGCCAGAGATCATGTTCCCTGTCTGCCTGGTGGGGAGGCCAGAGATCATGTTCCCTGTCTGCCTGGTGGGGAGGCCAGAGATCATGTTCCCTGTCTGCCTGGTGGGGAGGCCAGAGATCATGTTACCTGTCTGCCTGGTGGGGAGGCCAGAGATCATGTTCCCTGTCTGCCTGGTGGGGAGGCCAGAGATAATGTTACCTGCCTGTCTGGTGAGGAGCATAAATGTCCCTGAAGGAATCTCAGCATGTGTCAGAAGCATGTTAGCATCAACCATGTCACAAACAGGACCTATGCTTCGTGGTAACAATCATCTCTAGCGACCTCAATGCATAGACTGGGGTAGGAAACACAGTCTGACATTTATGGAGTACAAACTGCAAAGTCCTTTCCTTCCAGATGATGGCATCCTGATGATTCATTGATTGATCATTCTAAAGAGTAGCCATGTTTCAGTATGACAAAGACCATGATGCTGACTAACTGAGAAAATTACTGAACCAGCCACTTGGTGCCAACAGAACAATGCAAAACTGGTCAGCAAAAACAAAGAAAGTATTATTTTACTGGGAAACAGAACATTGTGTCAGTTCCTTCCTCACCTCAGCAGTCAGAATGTGGGGGAGAGCAGTGTGATGCAGTGCTGTACTGCTGTCTGGGGATGGATGTGATTTAGCAGGAACAAATGCAGCAGAATACAGAGGTCAGGGTATGCAGAGTCTGAAATGACACATTTTACATTGACATTTTAGTCATTTAGCAGACGCTCTTATCGGGAGTGATTGGGGTTAAGTGCCTTGCTCAAGGGCACATTGATAGATTTTTCACCTCGTCTGCTCCGGGATTTGAACCAGCAACCTTTCAGTTACTGGCCCAACACTCTTAACAGCTAGGCTACCTGCCTGCCGCCGCCGACACCCTATATTGTGCACTACGTTTGACCAGTGTCCCTGATCAAACGTAGTGCACTAATATGGAGAAAATAGGGTGTCCGTGACATCAGCATCCTTCAGCAGTACAACTCTGTAAAACCTGCACATACACACCATGGTTGCATAACGGACTAAAAACACTTTAAAAAGGCACCCCCCACTTATTATTACAGCCAGGACATCAGTCAGCCAGGACATCAGTCAGCCAGGACATCAGTCAGCCATCACAGGCATTACATAACTGCTCTTTTGTTCTGTGTGCAATCTCATCCTCTTTTCCTCTCCCTCACAGCCCCATCTCTCCCTCACAGCCCCATCTCTCCCTCACAGCCCCATCTCTCCCTCACTCTTCCTCCCGTATCGCTCTCTCTGGATCACTGTTTCTGTCTCTCTTCCCTCTCCCTCAATCCCTTTCTGTTTCTCTCCACCTCCCTCCATCACTCTCCCTAGATATCAGTCATTCTGTCAGGAGTGACAGTTGTCCTGGCTGGGTTTGAAAGATAAAGGAAGTGACGTAGCAGTTTTCAGAGTGGATTTGCAATCTGTCAGACAAGTGTTCGGTGAGATGTCATTCAAGGATCCTGAAAACGACAGCCAGGCTCTAATCCCAACCAACCTGATCTACAATCCAACCACATGTTTACAAACATGATGCTGGTTTCTCCATCAGAAGAGCATTTGGTCATCTGACATGTTTAGAGAACTAGAATCTCTGTCAGAATGTTCCAGGCTACTGTGACAGAGCTAGCCTTCTCTAAGATAATTCTAATATATAATATAATCACATGGCCGACAACATTTGGCAAACAAAACAAGCATACATGGTAACAACTGGACTTAATAAAACAGCCAGGAGAAAAGCAACCAGTCTCAGAACATATGATACAGCCCTAAATCATATCAAAGTGTATAGGTGAAATGGGCCGAACACAACAGGTGTAGACTTTACAGTGAAATGCTTACGTTACAAGCCCTTCCCAACCAGTTAGTTTCATGGTACTTCTGGAGTATTGGCGGAGCCCCAGACCAACAGTGGTCCTGACTGATCTTGTTCAAACCAGTCCTCAGCTCCTACTACTGACCATCAAGCCAGGAGAGAAGAACATCCGCTCAACCCACACACCCCAATCAGTACCATTAACCTGGCCAATGCTGATCCAGTGCCAACAGCACTCGAGGACCAAAGAAATCTCCCCCTGCCCAGACCACACTCCGCTTCTCAGTTCCTCCATTCAGGAGGCCCACTCCAGCCAGTTCCTTTGTACCTCTGACAGGACAGGTCCAGGTACTAGAGAGCAAGTCCCGGCAGGTAGCCACCCTCCCCTCACTGTGTCCAGAGGGTACATGTAGGACACACACACACAGTCAGTGATGGAGGTGGGATAACCCTTGCCTCAGTCAGTCACACACCCACACACTGCTCACACCCACCGCATACACCTTTTGTTGTTAACAGCTATGCTACCTCAATGTGTGACACTTTCCGCTTGCTCATCTTTGCTGCTGGCTCCAACATCAGTGGAAAGTGGGTCAACAACACCTGGCTGTCTGGCAAGTCCTCCCTAACTCCCCACCTCCCTACCCTACCTACCGCACAGCACCCATTTCTATGCAAATTAACAGTCTATACAGTGAATGAGAGAAGGCGGTTGCCATCTCACCAACAACAACAGTCCTTCACTACAATACTGCTGGACATTTCATCAGTCAATCAATAGAGTAAAAAAAGCAGTAGCCATGAGTCACGATATGATGACGCCATTATAACAGGACAATGTATTATCAAGGGGGTCATGCGATAATGCATGTCACTCCTTCTAGTACATAGTGGTAGCCCAACATCTGCCCAGCTGTGTGGGAAGTTTGAAAAGCAGATGGTCGGAGCTTCCCCTCATGTAGTTCTGCATGCAAGTTATTCAAATGATAAGCTACTGATTGTTATGCGAGTGTCATACAGCTGGGCTAAGTGCTTGTTGAAACAGCTCAATAGAGAAATCAATTGTTGATTGACAATCAGGGAACCAAGGCCTATACATTCATTCATTCAACATAGCAGCTCTGGCATGATGTAACCATATTAAAATGATACACCACTCCGACATCACAGCAGTAAACAGATTTGAGAGGATTAGAGAGCGCAGAGCAAAACATGTTATGGTGATGTACCGATGTCACATGTAGCGACGGCTACATGCAACCCTACTGCCTTACCTTCAATGGCGATGACATGTTCTCGAATCTGATTCTGCAGGATGGGCTCTTCCACGCGCTCCAGCAGTTCATATATGGAGTAGATGTTTGGATGGACGGATTCGAACCTCTGGATCTCAGACCGAATGGCAGCCGAGTTTGCAAGGTGCTGCTGATAGTTCATTTTGCGCGTCGTTTCTGTTCTTGCACTTTCGCGACTGGTAACGAGTTGACTGGTCTGGTCAAATGGTGTGGTCCTCAGCACAATATTGTGGGTGAGGCACGCCAAAACATTTGTCGATAGCTAGCTACTTGATTAAAAATGTGGCTTGAAATGAAACAGCAGTTACTTGTCAGTGAGTCCATGTAGCTAGCTGGCTATCCGTGAGTCCAAACAACCGACCCGGGCTCTCCTGATTCGAAATCCTGGAGGAGTGACAGTAGTAGTCGGCTGAGCAACGCTTCCCCATATCCTTGCTCCGTCCCTCGCGGAGTGTGGAAGTAAAAACCCTATTCACGAATATTAGCGTGTGTATGAATAGTAGCAATCCAGCAAACAGGTACTGCAGTCATGTCATAACTCTCAAACGCTGGAAAGGTTTGAAAACGCTTTCTAAATAGGCCCTTTGGCATTTGCTAACTCGGTAGCTAGCAGTAGCTAACGTCCAAGCCGGGGACAAAACTCTGAATTTCTCAAACCCCTATCATTCTCTCCTTACACCGACCAATCTGTTTGAGCTTTTCTTCACAAACATGCAAATAAACCAATGTAGTTATGTACTCAGGCAAACCTGCCAAAAGCAATCTACATAACTAGCTAAATAGTTACTAATCGTGGCTGGATGTGTGTTCTGCGCAGCCAAGTCCTCGTTCGTTGTTTTGTTTAGCGTGCAAAAGCAGGCGCAAAACTCCCCCCACAGTCCGGGTTTGGTCCAAACACTGGGCGCATGCAGTTGCCGAAAATTCCAAGACACAATACAAATGTGGCTACTTATTGCGATGAGAGCAATATATATTTTACAGATTGCTCTAGTTGATCGGCAAACATAGGTGCTTTCCCCTTCCTCTTGGGTAGAAATCCATCCCGTCTGTATCATTGGACGTCATTCCCTGAACGTTTCCTTCTGGAAAACGTCCGCTGCAACCCATAGACTTAGATAGACATCGCATCATTGTATCTGTCATATTATGGCATCTGTGAGAGCACAGGCAGAGCCATTGCGTCCAGCTCTATTTCGAAGTAGTTCATTTTCTTATTCTACTACTTCTATGAGTTGGCAAACAAACTGAACGGGTGCATACTGCCACCTGGAGTGTGTTGTTTTAACAGGTATAAAGTCAGGGTTAGCGATTTATTGCCACCTGCATTTATGGAATGTTTTCACTCGGGTATAATTCATCGGCTGATCCCTCCTGGTGACCTGGATTAACACATAGGAAGTCCCACCCAGTTGACTTCATTAAAATGGTGAAAGTCCTCAATGGCAATGCCCATGCTAAAATAGGCATTTGGGCAAGGATAGTTCATTTGGGCACAAGAGTTTTCAATCTATCTCTATGGCGGCAAGCATATAACGCATTGGCTGGTTCAGAGGCGTCGCGTTCTTGAATGTACTTATTGCGCAGAGGCTGCGCATCTGTTTCTCGGCATTTGAAGAATGTTCACTCACATGTACAGTATATGCCAATATATAACATTAATTTAGCCATATATATGGAGCTCTAAGGTATTCATATTTCAGAAGAGATACATTTGGCTTGAAAATTAGTGGAATATAGCGTAGCATCTGCATAAACAAGCAAAGATCATACATGATTACACTAAAAACTACAAATTTTTATTGCTATATTTTATTGATTGATTTGAAATGTTAAATATTTACATATTTCCTTTGATTAATTGACTTATTTATACACAACCTCGTTATCAGAAAGATAATACTCCTTAGTTCCACCATAGAAATATTGATCCCATCTATAAAAATCTAGAAACAGTACAGAGACCTTGAGTCGATTGATATCTTAGTTCAATGCCTCTCACTCATCCCCGAGGCTGCCTCCTCATTTATATTTACATAGGATATATCCAACATTTCAGATTCCTGACATGAAAAGTTCAGCGGTCCTCTTCAATCTGTCCAGCCGGCCACTGTTTCCCCATCCACCATTAAGTAATGGACGATGCCAGCTCTCTTCTTCCCACTGCTCAAAGCCTTGATGCAGCATTCATGGTCTGCCACCGTGAAGTGTGTCTCTGTTCCGTCATCCACAAACTCTCCCTATAGCCGACAATTAGAGACGGTACATAAATATCCATAAAGGACTGGAATGACTAAAATATGGACCAAAACATTAGTGAATCATGTTAAACCAGAACCTTGGCCTATGTATGTATGCAACATACATGGACACAATAACTTCACATTCAATTCCATATGAGGTTGAAAAAGTACCTCGGTCTCCATTTTCTGCCCATTGAACCATACATCCATTGTGTCCTTTTCTGTTGAAACCATACAGTAGTAATTTAGTATATTATTAGTATTGCTTGCATCATATTTTTCACCATAGGCCTACAGGACAGATGCACCATGCAGTGCATTGGAATGATTGCTAGTGATTTACCGGTGTGCATTACACATCCACAAGAGCATCATAACATCACACAGTGCAGAGTTCCCTGCTTTGTTTATTCATGTCACATGGAGCTTTCTGCTATAGGCTACAAAGGACAGTGTCCCTTCCAATCAGGTTGCTCGCATGGCTTAAAATAGCCAACCCAAAAGTGTTCCCCTAAATAGATTATACTCCTCAGAACAGCGCTGACCTGCATGTTGCCTTACACACAGCCAACTATGTTTTTATAGACTTTTTAGAATAGACAGTGGAGCTGGAATTGACACTGAAATATTGCTCAATGCTCATAGGAAAGAACATGCTTCTTGTTTTTTGAGCCTTACCAAGGACAATCCTGCAGTCAACACCATCCACTTGCAGCACCCACGTCTTAGTGACTTTGGATCTGTTATCTATGAACTTCTGGAGACTCTTGCCATCAATCTCCAAGGTGTACTCGTAGGTAAAGCCACTGATAGCCTCAATGTTTACTGTTGCTTTTGTTTCCATGCCTCCCACTGTGAAGGTCTCCTTTCCAACCAGTTTGAACATCCAATCTCTTCTGAGCACCTCCTGAGGAAGAAAGCAAATCAGACAGCCATAGGCCTTCTGTACATAGCTCTGACTACACAATAACACATTAGAGATTTTAAGAAGGAATACGTTTCAGGGCCTACGTACCTGTCCATTGATCCAAACAACCCTCTTCCCTGTCGCCGTGCCGTGTTCAAACTCAATCCTGTAAACCCCATCGCTTAACGCCACCTCCCAGATACCAACAACATCTCCGGCCATCATCTTGACTGACCTTGCAGGGGTATAAAGCCTGTAGGGCTAACTGGAAATGATTATATATGTCCCATCGACGCTATCCTCGTTTCAAACCAAGGTTGTAGTTCAAATCTCATCCTATAGGCAGTTATTAAGCGATGTTAGCCCCTGTGTCCGTCAAACTGTCCTGGATCTGCTCTGCTCTGCTTTGCCTGCTCAGCAACAAGTGCAAACTGCAATACTGTAAGAGGCTTATTGCTGCAAAACCTCTTTCAATCCAATTACTGCCAGAGGTAATTTGAATGTGAGACTTCTACAGTGAATGACTATACCTTCTTGAGCCAGGCCTAGGTGATGCCTATACCTTCTTTAGACAGGCCTAGGTTAAATATATCACACACACAATTAGCAAACTAATCAACAAATGAATCACACATTTGTGATCAAACATACAGTATAAAGAAAGCGTCTTTATTAAGGATCTTTCTAGCGTCTTTTTCAAGCATCTTCGGGTCTTTGAAAAGCGATATAATAATCCCATAGTTTATTATTAACATTGGTAATATAAAGAGCCTAGAGGTAAGCAGTTTAGAAGCTTAAATGTAGTTTATAAATCTGCAATAAATAGCTGGAACACATTGGTTGAATTTGGAGCGTGACAAATAGTGAGTTTATATATGATTGCATTGTTATTGACTGTTACGGTTATTATTGACAGTGCGGTCATTCGTTGGTATATTGACCAAGGTATTCAGACGATCACAGAAGAGCGAGCATGACTAGACCTTCGCCTCTCCTGAGCCCGTTGGGGGAGTTGCAGCGATAAGACAAGATCGCGATTGGATATCACGAAATTGTGAAGAAAAAGGGGGTCAAATTACAACAACAAAAACAAATCAAAACTAAGAAGAGCATACTTTGTGGCAAAGCCTGCCAGTAGATGGCATAAATCTACCCTGTCTAGTTTCCCTCAATAAAACTGTTACGGTGCGTGAATGAGGACCCAAAAGCGAATCAACTTAAACAGAGCTTCTTTAATTACCAAACATAGGTAGGCTCAGATGGACCGGCAGATTCCGACAGGACAGGACAAGGTTACAGCAAACATGACGGCAGTCTGGTTCAGGCATGAATGACACAAACAAACAAGAATCCGACAAGGACAGGAGCAGAAACAGAGAGAGATATAGGGACCTAATCAGAGGGAAAAAGGGAACAGGTGGGGAACGGGGTGAATGGGTAGTTAGAGGAGACAAGGGACAGCTGGGGGAAAGCGGGGGAGAAAAGGTAACCTAACACGACCAGCAGAGGGAGACAGGGTGAAGGGAAAGGACAGAGACAAGACAACATGACAGTACATGACAGTACCCCCCCACTCACCGAGCGCCTCCTGGCGCACTCGAGGAGGAAACCTGGCGGCAACGGAGGAAATCATCAATCAGCGCACGGTCCAGCACGTCCCGAGAGGGAACCCAACTCCTCTCCTCAGGACCGTACCCCTCCCAGTCAACTAGGTACTGATGACCACGGCCCCGAGGACGCATGTCCAAGATTTTACGGACCCTGTAGATAGGTGCGCCCTCGACAAGGATGGGGGGGGGGGGGGGGGAAGACGAGCGGGGGCGCGAAGAACGGGCTTAACACAGGAGACATGGAAGACCGGGTGGACGCGACGAAGATATCGCGGAAGAAGAAGTCGCACTGCGACAGGATTAATGACCTGAGAGATACGGAATGGACCAATGAACCGCGGGGTCAACTTGCGAGAAGCCGTCTTAAGGGGAAGGTTCTGAGTGGAGAGCCAAACTCTCTGACCGCGACAATATCTAGGGCTCTTCGTTCTACGCTTATTAGCAGCTCTCACAGTCTGCGCCCTATAACGGCAAAGTGCAGACCTGACCCTCTTCCAGGTGCGCTCGCAACGTTGGACAAAAGCCTGAGCGGAGGGGACGCTGGACTCGGCGAACTGAGATGAGAACAACGGAGGCTGGTACCCGAGGCTACTCTGAAAAGGAGATAGCCCGGTCGCAGACGAAGGAAGCGAGTTGTGGGCGTATTCTGCCCAGGGGAGCTGTTCTGACCAAGACGCAGGGTTGCGAAAAGAAAGACTGCGTAAGATGCGACCAATAGTCTGATTGGCCCGTTCTGCTTGACCGTTAGACTGGGGGTGAAAGCCGGAAGAGAGACTGACGGAAGCCCCAATCAAACGGCAAAACTCCCTCCAAAATTGAGACGTGAATTGCGGACCTCTGTCCGAAACGACGTCTGACGGAAGGCCATGAATTCTGAAAACATTCTCGATGATGATTTGTGCCGTCTCTTTAGCAGAAGGAAGCTTAGCAAGGGGAATGAAATGAGCCGCCTTAGAGAACCTATCGACAACCGTAAGAATAACAGTCTTCCCCGCTGACGAAGGCAGTCCGGTGACAAAATCTAAGGCGATGTGAGACCACGGTCGAGAGGGAATAGGAAGCGGCCTGAGACGGCCGGCAGGAGGAGAGTTACCGGACTTAGTCTGCGCGCAGACCGAACAAGCAGCCACGAAACGACGCGTGTCATGCTCCCGGGTGGGCCACCAGAAACGCTGGCGAATGGAAGCAAGCGTACCCCGAACGCCAGGGTGGCCGGCTAACTTGGCAGAGTGAGCCCACTGAAGAACGGCCAGACGAGTAGGAACGGGAACGAAAAGAAGGTTCCTAGGACAAGCGCGCGGCGACGGAGTTTGAGTGAGTGCTTGCTTTACCTGCCTCTCAATTCCCCAGACAGTCAACCCGACAACACGCCCCTCAGGGAGAATCCCCTCGGGGTCAGTGGAGGCTACTGAAGAACTGAAGAGACGAGACAAAGCATCAGGCTTGGTGTTCTTAGAGCCCGGACGATAAGAAATCACGAACTCGAAACGAGCGAAAAACAGCGCCCAACGCGCCTGACGCGCATTAAGTCGTTTGGCAGAACGGATGTACTCAAGGTTCCTATGGTCAGTCCAAACGACAAAAGGAACGGTCGCCCCCTCCAACCACTGTCGCCATTCGCCTAGGGCTAACCGGATGGCGAGCAGTTCGCGGTTACCCACATCATAGTTACGTTCCGACGGCGACAGGCGATGAGAAAAATACGCGCATGGGTGGACCTTGTCGTCAGAGAGGGAGCGCTGAGAAAGGATGGCTCCCACTCCCACCTCTGACGCGTCAACCTCGACAACGAACTGTCTAGAGACGTCAGGTGTAACAAGGATAGGAGCGGATGTAAAACGATTCTTGAGGAGATCAAAAGCTCCCTGGGCGGAAACGGACCACTTAAAGCACGTCTTGACAGAAGTAAGGGCTGTGAGAGGAGCTGCCACCTGACCGAAATTACGGATGAAACGACGATAGAAGTTCGCGAAGCCGAGAAAGCGCTGCAGCTCGACGCGTGACTTAGGGGCGGGCCAATCAATGACAGCTTGGACCTTAGCGGGATCCATCTTAATGCCTTCAGCGGAAATAACAGAACCGAGAAATGTGACGGAGGAGGCATGAAAAGTGCACTTCTCAGCCTTCACAAAAAGACAATTCTCTAAAAGGCGCTGGAGGACACGTCGAACGTGCTGAACATGAATCTGGAGTGACGGTGAAAAAATCAGGATATCGTCAAGGTAAACGAAAACAAAGATGTTCAGCATGTCTCTCAGGACATCATTGACTAATGCCTGAAAGACAGCTGGAGCGTTAGCGAGGCCGAAAGGAAGAACCCGGTATTCAAAGTGCCCTAACGGAGTGTTAAACGCCGTCTTCCACTCGTCCCCCTCCCTGATGCGCACGAGATGGTAAGCGTTACGAAGGTCCAACTTAGTGAAAAACCTGGCTCCCTGCAGGATCTCGAAGGCTGAAGACATAAGAGGAAGCGGATAACGATTCTTCACTGTTATGTCATTCAGCCCTCGATAATCTATGCAGGGGCGCAGAGACCCGTCCTTCTTCTTGACAAAAAAAAAACCCCGCTCCGGCGGGAGAGGAGGAGGGGACTATGGTACCGGCGTCAAGAGCTACAGACAAATAATCTTCGAGAGCCTTACGTTCGGGAGCCGACAGAGAGTATAGTCTACCCCGGGGGGGGGTGGTTCCCGGAAGGAGATCAATACTACAATCATACGACCGGTGTGGAGGAAGAGAGGTGGCCCTGGACCGACTGAACACCGTGCGCAGATCGTGATATTCCTCCGGCACCCCTGTCAAATCACCAGGCTCCTCCTGTGAAGAAGAGACAGAGGAAACAGGAGGGATAGCAGACATTAAACATTTCACATGACAAGAGACGTTCCAGGAGAGGATAGAATTACTAGACCAATTAATGGAAGGATTATGACAAACTAGCCAGGGATGGCCCAAAACAACAGGTGTAAAAGGTGAACGAAAAATTAAAAAAGAAATGGTTTCACTATGATTACCAGAAACAGTGAGGGTTAAAGGTAGCGTCTCACGCTGAATCCTGGGGAGAGGACTACCATCCAGGGCGAACAAGGCCGTGGGCTCCTTTAACTGTCTGAGAGGAATGTCATGTTCCCGAGCCCAGGTCTCGTCCATAAAACAGCCCTCCGCCCCAGAGTCTATTAAGGCACTGCAGGAAGCTGACGAACCGGTCCAGCGTAGATGGACCGACAAGGTAGTGCAGGATCTTGAAGGAGAGACAGGAGTAGTAGCGCTCACCAGTAGCCCTCCGCTTACTGACGAGCTCTGGCCTTTTACTGGACATGAAGTGACAAAATGACCAGCGGAACCGCAATAGAGACAGAGGCGGTTGGTGATTCTCCGTTCCCTCTCCTTAGTCGAGATGCGGATACCTCCCAGCTGCATGGGCTCAGCACCCGAGCCGGCAGAGGAAGATGGTAGTGATGCGGAGAGGGAGGCGACGGAGAGCGCGAGCTCCTTTCCACGAGCTCGGTGACGAAGATCAACCCGTCGCTCAATGCGAATAGCGAGTTCAATCAAGGAATCCACGCTGGAAGGAACCTCCCGGGAGAGAATCTCATCCTTTACCTCTGCGCGGAAACCCTCCAGAAGACGAGCGAGCAAGGCCGGCTCGTTCCAGCCACTGGAGACAGCAAGAGTACGAAACTCAATAGAGTAGTCTGTTATGGATCGATTGCCTTGACATAGGGAAGACAGGGCCCTGGAAGCCTCCTCCCCAAAAACAGATCGATCAAAAACCCGTATCATCTCCTCCTTAAAGTCTTGATACTGGTTAGTACACTCAGCCCTTGCCTCCCAGATTGCCGTGCCCCACTCACGAGCCCGTCCAATAAGGAGAGATATGACGTAGGCGACACGAGCAGTGCTCCTGGAGTAAGTGTTGGGCTGGAGAGAAAACACAATATCACACTGGGTGAGGAACGAGCGGCATTCAGTGGGCTCCCCAGAGTAACACGGCGGGTTATTGATTCTGGGCTCCGGAGATTCGAAAGCCCTGGAAGTGGCCGGTGGATCGAGGCGGAGATGGTGAACCTGTTCTGTGAGGTTGGAGACTTGGGTGGCCAGGGTCTCAACGGCATGTCGAGCAGCAGACAATTCCTGCTTGTGTCTGCCTAGCATCGCTCCCTGGATCTCGATGGCTGAGTGGAGAGGATCCGAAGTCGCTGGGTCCATTCTTGGTCGGATTCTTCTGTTACGGTGCGTGAATGAGGACCCAAAAGCGAATCAACTTAAACAGAGCTTCTTTAATTACCAAACATAGGTAGGCTCAGATGGACCGGCAGATTCCGACAGGACAGGACAAGGTTACAGCAAACATGACGGCAGTCTGGTTCAGGCATGAATGACACAAACAAACAAGAATCCGACAAGGACAGGAGCAGAAACAGAGAGAGATATAGGGACCTAATCAGAGGGAAAAAGGGAACAGGTGGGGAACGGGGTGAATGGGTAGTTAGAGGAGACAAGGGACAGCTGGGGGAAAGCGGGGGAGAAAAGGTAACCTAACACGACCAGCAGAGGGAGACAGGGTGAAGGGAAAGGACAGAGACAAGACAACATGACAGTACATGACAAAAACGTCCTAACTCCCCAAAACTGTAGTTTACTGGCTATTAAAACAACAATAATCAAGTGTTCTTGTAAAAATCTATATGAATACAATTCCACTCCCATCATGTATTTTTATTGACATTATGCTAATATAATATAAAATAGTTGGGCCTACCATATCTGATTATTTTAACCTTAAACTACATCCATGGCAACTTATGGATATAGACTGCATTGGTAATACATAATACATGCAGCCACATTATTTCATGAGCAGATATGGTTGTAATAACTATAGTGCTCTATTCTGTGTACATGTGTACGGTGGGCGGTGTCGAACCTTGCCGTGAGGGCCGCTACTTATGCTGCGTTCAAGTGCTAGCCGGTACTAGGAAACTCGGAAATGTTCGACTTTCTGACTGGTTGAACGCGGCACGTCTGTAGCTATAAACAATTAGCAAGTCGGACCTTTCCGAGTTTTCTCGTTCCGACGTGCGCGTGAACGCAGAAAAAAATCGTTTCTTTCTTGGTCTTGGGTTGGTGCTCAGAGGGGAGAGAGCGCTTATGGAATTTGTGGTCACATAGTATTTCCTCGGGTAACTCGATGCGCTGGAAGGGGGAAGGCAGAAGATCCCTCCTTGCCGACAACGCATTGAGACTTCCAGAAATCTCTCCTTCTGAAGACGTTAGAAAGAGGAAAATGGCCTCTAAAGTTACAATCGATGGAGTAAGTTTTGTATAGACAGAATATATGGAACCGTTACGTGTAGCCGCCTAGTAAGCAGAGGTTGCACTGTCTACATTAACATAGAAAATGAAATGTATGTCATTTCAGCTGCAGAAACGGAGAAAGGAGGCATTGGACGACTGCCACAATATTTCTTATCATCGGGGAGTTATTTTTTTGTCGCCAGAATGGAATGGTAAATGGTGCATTTTCATGTAAACTTTCAGCAGGATTATAGCACACAAGTTGACAAGTGTTTGTGTTTACTTTATTGAAACAGCCCAGACTGTGCATTTGTCTTTCTGAACAGTTACGTCATAACCTACTGCGGAACTCTTTTCTTCTTCTCAAACAAAGCGTTTTTATGGACAATCACTGATCAGTTATTTCATCTGAAAACGGGACACAACGTCAGAAAGACGGAGGGCTACAGGCAATGCCTCTCTCACTGATCAGTTATTTCATCTGAAAACTGGACACAACGTCAGAAAGACGGAGGGCTACAGGCAATGCCTCTCTCACTGATCAGTTATTTCATCTGAAAACTGGACACAACGTCAGAAAGACGGAGGGCTACAGGCAATGCCTCTCTCACTGATCAGTTATTTCATCTGAAAACTGGACACAACGTCAGAAAGACGGAGGGCTACAGGCAATGCCTCTCTCACTGATCAGTTATTTCATCTGAAAACTGGACACAACGTCAGAAAGACGGAGGACTACAGGCAATGCCTCTCTCACTGATCTTCTTATACCCATTGTAGGTTTTTCTTTGACACTGCAAAAATGAAACAGACACTGCATCTCTGTGTGTTATGGCTGTTGCTGGTATGGAGCACAGGGGCCTCTGACAGGAGACCCCTCAAAAGGACAATCTTACGACGAACATCCCTCCAGGGGGGGATTTTTAACAGAACACAAAATGTGCTGAACTCTGACAGTATTGCTCCTTCCGCTGGTGGTATAAATGTATCCACTATGATGAGCCATCGTGACAGAATGCAGAGAGATGAGAAAGCTGAGCCTCCAAGGAGAAGGATGATGCCAAGCAGAAGAATACCCCAACAACCAAAGAAACCCATAAACCAGGTTGGCAGTGGCACATCTCAAGACAACAGTAAACAAGTGACAGGGGAGGCGGTTCAGCCTCAGTCCACACCAGCCCGCACCGTCCCCGGCAGCGCAGGCTCCCTCAACGTCCTGGCCAGCTTCGCAGGGAAGAACCGGGTCCTGGTCATCTCCGCCCCACATGACTCAGACGGTTACTATCGCCTGATGATGACCCTCCTCAAGTCGGACGTCTACTGCCAGATGGCGGAGCGGCACATGCAGATGATAGTGATGTTCCACCAGGAGGGAGAGCGAGGCGGGAAGGTGCGGCGGGTCAACGCCAAGGGACAGGTGACGGAGGAGCCCCTGGACACGGTCCTCATCCCCAGGCTGATGAACTTCCTGAAGCTGGAGGAGGGGAAGTTTGGCATGGTTCTCCTGAGGAAGACTCTCCAGGTGGAGGAGAGGTACCCGTACCCGGTCAGGCTGGAGGCTATGTACGAGGTGATGGACCAGACCCACATGCGCAAGCTGGAGAAGGCCAGGCAGAGGGGCTTCGTGCAGAGGTGCAAGGCGGCCGGTGTTGAGGGCCAGGTGGTTGAGTCTCAGGGCCAGGGGGTATTGACCACGGGGTCAGAGGTCACAGTGAACTCTACAGTGGAGAGGGTGCCAGTGAGGAAAGGGGTGCAGAGACCAGCTCAAGGACCAAAGGCTGTGACAGTTACCACAACCCGACCAACCACAAAACCAACTATGACCACAAAGGCAACCACAATTACAACAAAGCCAACCACAACCACCACAACAAAACCAACAAGAACAAAAAAAAAAAAAACTACAACCACAACAAAACCACCACCAACAACAAAAGCAACCACAACCATAACTACAGCAAAGCCAACCACAACCACCACCAGAAAAACAACCACGACCACAACAAAACCAACAACTACTACAACGACCACAAAAGTAACCACTACAACAAAATCAACCACGACCACCACCACTATAAAACCAACCACCACAACAAAACCAACAACCACAACAAAAACAACCACGACCACCACCACTATAAAACCAACCACCACAACAAAACCAACAACCACAACAAAAACAACCACGACCACCACCACTATAAAACCAACCACCACAACAAAACCAAAAACTACAACAACACGACGAACCACAACCCCCACAACAAAACCAAAAACTACAACTACACGACGAACCACAACCCCCACAAAACCCACAGTTCCGAAGCCCTTGGACCCCCAGACAACACTGCACTGGGACCTAGAGGTCCCCACCACAGACGAATCCTTCTACATCCTCTCAGAAACCCACAAAAATGGCATAGATGACGTTACAGAGTCCCACAGAGACCAATATGAAGAAGACACAACCGAGGATACCAAACATGGCCAACAAGTTGTTACCTCTCCAACTCAGCTCACTAACGACAAACCAACTGAACGAGGGGAAGAGCTGAGCAGTGAACTTAAGGTTGACTCTGATGCACAGGTGGAAACAGCTTCCCCCAAGAAGAGTAAGGTCAAGCGGCCTGTCAATGCAGAGAGGAAGAAAAAGGCTGATAAATCAGGCAAAAAGAGTAAAGCAGACAAGAAAAGGTTGAAGGCTACTAAAGACAGTGATGGAGGCTTCTATCGTGGCAGGAGACCAGGGAAGAAGGCCGCTATTAACCAGGAGAAAGAAGCAGACAACAAGAGGCCCCCCACAAAACAGCCAAACCTCTTAGTATCCTTTTTTGGTCATTTTGAGAAGAGACGACGTCTACTTGTGAGTATTCTGTTGTAGTACATAAATGTATTGATTAAATCTGATATGAAGCAGGCATATTGGTACACTAGAACAGAATATAACTAAATAGAATGGAATAGAACCGAACAGAATAGAATAGAACCGAACAGAATAGAATAGAACTGAATAGAACAGAACAGAACTGAACAGAATAGAATAGATCTGAATAGAATAGAACCGAACAGAATAGACACGTGATACAACAGTCACTTTTCTTTCCCTCCCAGGTGATCAGTACTCCAGACGAGGAGAATCCTATGTACACGCAGCAGAGAGATGAGTATCTGGAGCATGTGTGTGAATTGGGTGTCAGAAAAATCTCTCTTATCACCATCTTTGGCTCTCTGACCAATGGCACCATGAAGATGGACCATTACCAGGCTGGTAAGTCAAGTTTTGAACTTTTTGTTGCTAATTTTCAATTCTATTTTACTCTGATGACAGTGTAATACAAGTTTATGGTTACAGAGAAGGATCAGCCTCTGAAAGGCATGAAAGAAGAGGACTTCACAAACCAGCCCCTCATCAGAGCCTTGAGGAATGAGTTGGGACTGATATTTGACGACTACTATATGGTGCTGACTGACTTTGATATGAAAGTGAAGGTTGGTTGGCCTTGTTTCCCTATAAAGCTTACTGCGGTATAATTACAATGTGTTATTGTATACTGCTACTTAGTATTGTGCATCCTGGATGACCTTCTTATTTTGATGAAAGAGCGTTTAACCTTTCGGTCCTATGTCTGAGTGAAAATCCACCATATCGGTTGAGCGCTTCAATAACTCCATTTTACTGCAGTGAATTGATACAGTATCATCCGTAACACTTTTTCTGCCTAAAGATGGGTGATATGGTTTTCTGTCCCCATTCACAGCAAGAATATGAGGTGCCCATCGCCATGACAGCTGTTTTTGGCTACATAGACACATTCTCTTCTCGCATCAAGGAGATGGAACAGCAGAAGAGACAAGGAGTGGCGTGTAAGAAGGAAGACAAATCCAAATCTCTGGAGAACTTCCTCTCACGGTACTAGTGGGCTTTTGTTATTATCTAGGACGATGCAATTGCAATATAAGACTGTGTGACTGCAGTTTCAAGTCAACACAACTGACAAATACACTCGCCTAAAACTGACACTGACATCCTGTGTGCTCCTGGTCGAACATGTATGCAAATAAAGAAAGAAATGCATTTGTAACCTTTTTGTTCTTCTGAAATGCTTGTGGAACTTTGTTTGTATATATTTGATGTCATTGTTTGTTCTGTGTTTATATTTCTCTAGGTTCCGCTGGAGACGCAGGCTGTTTGTGATCTCCTCCTCTGACGACGAGGAATGGGCCTATCAGCAGCAGCTCTACGCCCTGACTAGCCAGGCCTGCAATCTGGGTGAGTAGTGATGTCACGCTGTTGTCTCAGGCCTGTACGTTTTGATGATTTCACTGGGGCCCTTAAGTGTTTGTCTTGGCTACTTCACTCCCATCTGTGGAGATGTTCAGAATGTGTGGCCACACTTTGGTCAACTAGGGTGACAGGTAGCGTAGCGGTTAAAGTGTTGGGCCAGTAACTGAAAGGTTGCTGGTTCGAATACCTGAGCCGACAAGGTAAAAAATCTGCCAATGTGCTCTTGAGCAAGGCTCTTAACCCTAATTTACTCCAGGGGTGCTGTACTACTATGTCTGACCCTGTAAAACAACACATTTCACTGCTCCTATCTGGTGTATGTGACAATAAAACATTATCAAAATATGTTTTGCTTGTTACGTTCAAGAGCAGACATATTTCCTGAATAACTCACCAGCTCACTCAGATCCTCAAGCTTATAGAGATAGTGCAGGGAGGGTTACCTCTCAAATACCACTCCTGAAACACACTGTCCTCATCCCTTGTTGTTACTGTCTGTCACTGTTGGTCCAACGAGCCATGCCGTACAAGCATCAGGATATATCTTTTCAGAGTTCAAATGAACTACGAACATAACTATTAACAGAAGATAATCTCATGGGATGTCAACTTATTTGTAGCTTGCAGAGTCTGTCACAATTAGTTTTAACTGTTGTGAAATATGTAACATACTGCATTAGCTATGCAAACAAACAAAAGGGATTTTTTGGCGTTTAGCTGTAACATGCCTGAATTGTTTAGGTTAGAAAATAGACACCACTCTAAAGCTGGGTTACGATAGAGGTCTCTTGAGACTCGCCAAAATGTTTGGTATTTGGTTTTGAGCCTGTTGTAGACAATGTGGTCAACTAACTACTCATGTTGGTCTCGTACTGATGAAAAACTGGGTTCTTAGTTTGGGAGGACAGGCTATTGTTTAGCTGCCAACACAGTCTTTATGTGGAGGACATTAATAGTACTGGGATGAAAGATTTGCAAATTAGAAACATTTGTAATTTGGGGAAAGGAATCTAGCGAGCACAGTGAAACGAATTACACAAGACCGTTGAGCTTCAGTTGTATGCATGTCTTTAGTACTTCTACTGGGAAATGTTTCATGGACTCAGTTTGGCCACACTCTTAGACAGAGAGAGAGGTCATTCTGTGTAGTATAATACTGTACCCTCCATTCTGTGTAGTATAATACTGTACCCTCCATTCTGTGTAGTATAATACTGTACCCTCCATTCTGTGTAGTATTATACTGTACCCTCCATTCTGTGTAGTATTATACTGTACCCTCCATTCTGTGTAGAATAACACTGTACCCTCCATTCTGTGTAGTATAATACTGTACCCTCCATTCTGTGTAGTATAATACTGTACCCTCCATTCTGTGTAGTATAATACTGTACCCTCCATTCTACTACCCTGTATAGTATTATACTGTACCCTCCATTCTGTGTAGTATAATACTGTACCCTCCATTCTGTGTAGTATAATACTGTACCCTCCATTCTGTATAGTATTATACTGTACCCTCCATTCTGTGTAGTATAATACTGTACCCTCCATTCTACTTCCCTGAATAGTATTATTTGGGCTCCTTAGTGGCGCAGCGGTTTAAAGTTCTGCATCTCGAGGCGTCACTACAGACACTGGTTCAATTCCAGGCTGTATCACAACCGGCCGTGATTGGGAGTCCCATAGGGCGGCACATAATTGGCCCAGTGTCGTCCGGGTTTGGCCGGGGGTTGGCTGTCATTGTAAATAAGAATTTGTTCTGAGCTGACTTGCCTAGTTAAATTAAAACCACTGCTTACACCTGTATCCATACCTTCACATGTACTAGATATCTTTGGGAAGGCGCTAGGGCTTTGTTTGAAAGGGGTTTTATATTAGGCGTAAGAGGTGCAGTGGTGTAATGTGAAATTACGTGTTTTCACCTGACTCTACTCAGGCCTGCGCCACTTGTCTGTGCTGAAGCTGATTGGGAAGGACATGGAGGATATGGGCGGGACCCTTGAGCTATACCCAATCAACGGTAAGAAACAGTTACTGTTACCATATTGGTGGGAAAATCCTGAGCTTATTTAACCGAAGATTTGATTTAGGTTTAAGTCTTCTTCTTCCATTCTTCTTCTAAACATTGTTGTTCTTAATGTATGAAATCAATTCAAGTTAACCCCTCAACCCTGCCTGTGTCACAGGGACTGCCACTGTGGAACGTGAGGACGTTTCTCCCTCTCTGGTGCAGGACATCAGGAACTACTTCCAGATCAGCCCAGAGTACTTCTCTATGCTGCTGGTGGGGAAAGACGGCAACGTCAAGTCCTGGTACCCGTCTCCCATGTGGTCCATGTCCATCATATATGACCTGGTTGACTCCATGCAGCTCCGCAGACAGGAGATGGCTATCCAGCAGTCCCTTGGCATGCGCTGTCCTGAGGATGAGTATGGGGGCTACGGTCATGACAGAGACCCGGATGGTTACCACCGTGGATATGGTTACTAAAGGATTGAGAATAGGATGTTCCCCTTAGGATGTGTTCGATTTTCTATTGAGGCCTGGTTGTGGCCTTCTCCCATGAACTATATGAAGCCATTGTATGAATGGCATTTCATGAAAGCTTTTTTTTAGCATTTTGATAACTGTGACGTTGTTTTATAAGAATGGACTTTTCTATAATAGATTATGAAAATGTAGCATACTTTTTCTTCCATATATTTTTGAATGTGATTTGTTTCACAGGGAGAATGGAGATTTCAGATTAAAAACATTTGGCAATTGCCTTTTATGTTGTGCATATATTTGTTATCTTGTATGGAGATATACCGGTAACTGCCCAAATAAAGGAAACACTTGAGTGAATGAGGGATACAAAGTGTATTGAAAGCAGGTGCTTCCACACAGGTGTGGGTCCTGAGTTAATTAAGCAATTAACATCCCATCATGCTTACAGTCATCAATCAGATGTCACAAATTGCTTATACAGAAACTCAGCCTAAAGCCCCAAAAAGCAGGCAATGCAGATGTGGAAGCCCGGTGGCTAGGAAAAACTCCCCAGAAAGGCAGGAACCTAGGAAGAAACCTAGTGCGAAGCCGGGCTCTGAGGGGTGGCCAGTCCCCTTCTGGCTGGAGATTATAAGAGTACAATTAAGGCCAGATCGTTCTTCAACCCCCACCCACTTTGCCAAAGCAGAGCCCCCACACCACCAGAGAGATAACAACCGACCACCAAATATAGCCCACGAAGATCTCCCCCAGTAATAGGGTGAGAGGCTTAGAATCCAGTGGAGAGAGGGGTGCCAGCCAGTCAGAGACAGCAAGGGGCTTTCCTCACTCCAGAGCCTTTCTGTTCACCTTCACACTCCTGGGCCAGACTACACTCAATCACAGGACCTACTGAAGAGATGAGTCTTCAGTAAAGACTTAAAGGTTGAGACCGAGTCTGCATCTTTCACATGGATCGGCAGACCATCCCATAAAAATGGAGCTCTATAGGAGCTGTTTGCTTAGAAATTATAGGGACAATAAGGAGGCCTGCATCTTGTGACTGTACATGTAGGTTTGTACCGCAGGATCAAATCGGAGAGATGGGTAGGAGCAAGTCTATGTAATGCTTTGTATGTTAGCAGGAAAACCTTGAAATCAGCCCAAGCCTTAACAGAGACCAACACTGGAGTAATATGATCAAGTGTTTTGGTTCTAGTCAAGATTCTAGAAGACGTATTTATCACTAGCAGACTTATTTATTTAGTTCTTTATCCAGGTAGCTGGAGAGTAGAGCATTTCAGTAGTCTAATCTTGAAGTAACAAAAACATGGATTAGCTGTTCTTTATGATTTTTTGACAAAATGTTTTGCACTGATAGAAAGATGGAAAAAAAGCCATTTTAAAATATTGTTGATAAGGGTCCAGAGTAATGCAGAGGTCCTTCACAGTTTTATTTTAGATGACTGTACAACCACTGAGATGAATTGTCAGATCAAACAGCATATCTCTTTGTTTCTTTGGACCTAGATCCAGCATCACTGTTTTGTCTGAGTTTAAAAGTAAAACAATGAGTCAAAAATAATAATAAAATAATTAATTAAAATAATTAATCATCTACTTCCTTATGTCTGAAACACAGGCTTCCAGGGTATGCAATTTTGGGGCTTCACCATGTTTCATTGAAATGTACAGCTGTGTGTCGTCTGCATAGCAGTGACAGTTGACATTGTGTTTCCAAATGACATCACCAAGAGGCAGCATAGTGAAAACAATAGTGGTCCTAAATTTGAACCTTGAGGAATACCGAAGCTTAACATTGATTTGTCAGAGGACAAACCGTCCACAGAGACTAACTGATATCTTTCCGACAGATAAGATCTAAACCAGGCATGAACTTGTCCGCGTAGACCAATTTGGGTTTCCAATCTCTCCAAAAGAATGTGGTGATTGATGGTATCAAAAGCAGCACTAGGGTAGGGTAGCCTAGTGGTTAGAGCGTTGGACTAGTAACCGGAAGGTTGCGAGTTCAAACCCCCGAGCTGACAAGGTACAAATCTGTCGTTCTGCCCCTGAACAGGCAGTTAACCCACTGTTCCCAGGCTGTCATTGAAAATAAGAATTTGTTCTTAACTGACTTGCCTGGTTAAATAAAGGTAAAATAAAAATAAAATAAAAAAGTCTAGGGACATGAGGACAGACACAGAGCCTTGGTCTGATGCCATTAAAATGTAATTTACCACCTTCACAAGTGTGGTCTCAGTACTTGGATAGGGTCTAAAACCAGATTGGAGCATTTCGTATACATTATTTGTCATCAGGAAGAAAGTGAGTTGATGAGAAACAGCTTTTTTCCTAAATAATTGAGAGGAATGGGAGATTGGATATAGGCCAATAATTCTTTCCATTTTTCAGGTCAAGGTTTGGCTTTTTCAGGAGAGGCTTTATTACTTCCACTTTTAGTGAGTTTGGTTCAAATCAGGAGGATAGGGAGCCATTTATTATGTTCAACATAGGAAGGTGAAGCACAGGAAGTAGCTCTTTCTGTAGTTTAGTTGGAATAGGGTCCATTAGACAGCTGGAAGGTTTGGAGGCCATGACTATTTTCTTGAACGTGTCGAGATATACAGGATAAAAACACTTGAGTGTCTCCATTGATCCGAGGTCCTGGCAGTTCTGTGCAGACTCATTATAACTGAGTTTTGGAGAAATACGCATATTCAAACAGGAGTCTGTAATTAGCTTTCTAATGATCATGATCTTTTCATCAAAGAAGTTAATGAATTCATCACTGCTGAAGTAAAGGCCATCCTCACTTGGGGAATGCTGCTTTTTAGTTAGCTTTGCAACAGTATCAGAAATCTATTTTGAATCGTGTTTTATTCTCCTCAGGTTGTGAAGGTAGGTTGAACGAGCAGCATTATAGGCTTTTTCATATTGCACGGTACTGTCTTTCAAAGCTCGTTGGAAGACTCCCAATTTGGTGGAGATTTGGTCACTCGTGTAACCAGGAGGAGAGGCCTCATTTAACCCAGTATATTCATCAGTCTTGAGCCATGTTTCAGTCAGGCCAATCACATAAAGTTTATGATCAGTGATTAGTTAATTGCCTATGACTGCCTTGGAAGTGAGGGATCTAACATTAAGTAGTCCTATTTTGAGATATGAGCACAGGCGGCACCTTAATTGGGGAGAAGGGGCTCATATTAATGGCTATGAGCCCGGAACGGAGGAAATGGAATGGTATCGAACACATAAAACACATTTCCATGTGTTTGATACCATTCCAGCCATTACTATGAGCCGTTGTGGAGTATTATCACAATATCTTTCAATAACAACAGGAATGGAGGAGGTCTTTATTCCAGTGAGATTGCTAATGCGAACAAAGCCATGTTTAGTTTTGCCATACCTAGATCGAGGCACAGTCAGGGTCTGAATGGGAAAAACTGAGCTGACTACACTAAGCTGGCAGGCTGGCTGACAGACAACTGCCTGGCCTGCACCCTATCTCATTGTGGAGCTAGAGGAGTTTGAGCCCTGTCTATGTTTATAGGGAAGATGAGAGCACCCTTCCAGCTAAGATAGTCTGTCACTCCTGAGCATGCCAGGCTTGGTCCTGTTGTGTGCGAGTCCCAGAAAGAGGGCCAGTTATCTACAAATATATTTTGGGAGGGACAGAAAATAGTGTTCAACCAGCGATTGAATTGTGCGAGTCTGCTGTAGAGCTCAACACTCCCCTGTATACAAATTCCCAGTTTCCATGGCTTGAAGAAGAGATCTAAGTGGCTTTGAAATAGAGGGCTCAAAAGAGCAGAGGGGGTTTAAACGGTTGTGTGTTTCTCAGTCATCAGATCTCAACCCAATTGAACACTTATGAGAGATTCTGGATCAGCGTTAAAAACCATCAACAAAACGCCAAATTATGGAATTTCTTGTGGAGGAATAGTGTCACATCCCTCCAATAGAGTAACAGATACTTGAAGAATCTATGGCATGGCACATTGAAGCTGTTCTGGAGGCTCGTGTTCCCTATATTGGTGTTTCCTTCATTTTGGCAGTTACCTGTATGTATTCTGAATAAAGGTCTTATTCCAGATTGAAGAACTCAAATGTATTTAACTTTCCCTTGGGGCCTGGGCCAGTCATGATCGGGCAACCCTTGAGCCGTCCAGACAAATCTCTCGAGACTTTAACAGCGGAAGGGGATTCTCAAATGACAAGTCATGTGATCTGTTGCTGACAAAAAAAACAACTGAAACCGACGGTCTTTCGGCATTTGAAGACTCACACATCTGTCGGGGATCGATCTGATAGCTAACATGCAGAACGCCATTAATTCCGTAAAAGGCACGGCCCTTGGTGTAGCCGAGTTTTTTACTCCAGTGCTGAAGGTAAGCTATATTAGCTGTATCGCTAGCTACTGTAGATTGCTATCACTCAGCAGTGATGTGTAAGATGCTAACATGCTAGCATACTTTATCGGGAAGTCTTCTCAAGTGCTCTCAACATGTATTATGTAGCTACAATTCGTTGTTTACAGTCCTATTGCAGTGTATAATCTCGGTTTATGAAATATTTAGAGGGTTCATGGCGTTGATGACTGTCTTGTCAATGTAGCTAACGTTCGCATGATTTCAGTTATCACATTTGAGAAATGTGACAGTCAATGTTTAAGCAATTAAGAATGGAATGTCTAACCTCTGTAATGAAATTGTTTGCAGGCAGTCACACACGTTAAATATACCAAACTGCCAACTCAACAATAACATTACTTCATTATTTTGTCTGATAGGAATCCAAATTCAAAGAGACAGGAGTTATCACTCCAGAAGAGGTGAGGAAGTTGTATTTGGTATCATTTGTAACTGAGTCACGTAGAAACCCCAACAAGTCACACGTATGTAGGCTTTCATCATTTGGGAAAATAAGTGCAACTGAAAGCGATTTGGAGAAGTAGGTCACAATTCCAAAAAACTCCTTTCCCCCAACCCACAGAGTAATTGTCATCTGACTGAACTATTACAACTTCCTATTAAATCTCTATTTTCTCTCCATTAGTTTGTAGCTGCTGGAGATCACCTTGTTCATCACTGCCCCACATGGAAATGGTGAGTGTCCATTGGAGTAAGATTGATACTCAATATTGTACACGCTACCCCAGGACATGGGTTGGCTCCATCCAAGTCAATTCTGAAATTGAATTACACTCTTATGAAGAAATGCCCATGTTCCGATGTTCAACTAACAGGAATTGAAATGGACTTTATCGCACCTCTAATATGATATTGTAGTCAGCTAAATTGCACTTAATTTCTCCAATCTAATTCATCTGATATGAGCATGTAATTATTATGGATGGATGTTATGCTGTCTCCAAATATAGCATCAAATACAGTATGATGTTTTGACAGCACAGTAGTCCCAGATGTCACATCATGTTTATTCCATCCAGGGTGTCTGGGGAAGAGGAGAAGGTGAAGCCGTATTTACCCAAGGATAAGCAGTTCCTATTGACTCGCAATGGTAAGAACTGTGTGAACTCAAATCAAATGTTATTGGTCACATACACATGGTTAGCAGATGTTATTGGTCACATACACATGGTTAGCAGATGTTATTGGTCACATACACATGGTTAGCAGATGTTATTGGTCACATACACATGGTTAGCAGATGTTATTGGTCACATACACATGGTTAGCAGATGTTATTGGTCACATACACATGGTTAGCAGATGTTATTGGTCACATACACATGGTTAGCAGATGTTATTGCGAGTGTAGCGAAATGCTTGTGCTTCTAGTTCCGACAGTGCAGCAATAACATGTAGTTGAACAATTCAACAACTACCTAATGCACACAAATCTAAGTAAAGGAATGGAATAAGAATATATAGGTATAAATGAATGGATGAGCATTGACCGAGCGGCATAGGCAAGATGCAATAAACGGTGTAAAATACAGTTTATACATATGAGATGAGTAATGCAAGATATGTAAACATTATTTAAGTGTCATTATTAAAGTGACTAGTGATCCATGGGTGGCAGGGTAGCCTAGTGGTTAGAGCGTTGGACTAGTAACCGCCGAGCTGACAAGGTACAAATCTGTCGTTCTGCCCCTGAACAGGCAGTTAACCCACTGTTCCTAGGCCGTCATTGAAAATAAGAATGTGTTCTTAACTGACTTGCCTAGTTAAATAAAGGAAAAATTAAAGTGGCGCTTTCTCTACAATACTGTTACTTGTCCTTATTGTTGCTGTAGTAGTGTATATTTTGTGTGTGTGTGTCTACAGTTCCCTGCTATAAGCGCTGTAAACAGATGGAGTATTGTGATGAACTGGAAGCCATCATAGAGGAGGATGACGGAGATGGAGGATGGGTCGACACCTACCACAACTCAGGTTGGACACTTTAGACACTGACAATGGTTCATTTTCTTGGGTATTTTATCAGGAATACATTATAAATAAAGTTAGCTTTTGGGTTTGTTTCTCAAGGAATGTTATATTTCAAATTGATATTTTAGGTATAGGGGGAGTTACAGAAGCTGTACGAGAAATCTCATTGGACAACAAGGTAAATATGATGGACCATTTAGGTTTTGTTATTGAACCCTAGTAATCTGCATTGCTAATGAATGTTTCAAACTAACAACCTTAGATTAATACCATTGCAGACGTCTTAAAATAGTTGTATTCCTTTGTTTTGAAAGGACATGAACATGAATGTGAAGTCTGGTGCTTGTGGGAACGGAGATGATGATGATGATGATGATGAAGACGAGGCAGCAGATATGGAAGGTGTCTACTCTCTACTCCTCAAGGAATATTCCAAAGACTTGTATAACTAAACCAAGATAGACCATAGCCCTTTGTTTCAAACGGGAACAAATTAGTCATAGTGGGCAGAGGCCAGCACGAGCTAGCGAGGTCCTAATTGGTGCGTTCTAGCACACATGTGCATATTTCCATTAGGGAACACCTACTCTTGAAGTGCGTTTGTGCAATAACTCAACTCGCCTTTGCACTCCTAAACAACACCATTTTTAAACTTTGGCAACGGGTAAAGTATACAAAACTTACTTGATTATGTTTGTAGCATATTTTAGTTTTGGGGACAGAAAATTGAATTGAGATCAAATGTTTAATCGATGAGAAATTAGCAGAATGTCGGCCAAAATCCATCTTGTTCCGTCTTCTCCCACTCCCGGCCGTTGGGCTTCCTTTCACTACCATATTTGGTAGTATGTGGAAACTCCAAGCGGATGCTTCACATTTCTACGTCCGGTGAAATATCTGTGTCATTGTTCTGTGGTTATACTTCACTAGTTGTGATGTTTGTTTTGTCCTATTCTTTTTGTATTTTTAACCCCCGCCCCCGCAGGAGGCCTTTTGGTAGGCCGTCATTGTAAATAAGAATTTGTTCTTAACTGACTTTCATAGTTAATTAAGTAATGTAATGGTTCAGTTTGTCTTGTTCTGTTCTTTCAGAGTATGAGGAGAGTGGACTACTGGAAACAGATGAGGTCAGAAGTTCACAGTATTGTTGTAACTTTTATTGTACATTGCTTCCGTTTCCAGGAAGTGTCTCTATTCCCCATTTTTCACTTCAGTTTTTTTTTCTTTCCCATATGTCTCTAGGCCACCCTGGACACCAGTAAAATGGTGGACTTGTCTAAATCCAAAACGGGAGAAGCTGGGAGCGATGACATCCTGCAGACTCGAACCTATGACCTCTACATCACATATGACAAATACTATCAGACTCCTCGACTCTGGCTGTTTGGATACGATGAGGTAACACACTTACTGTACATTGACTCTGTACCGGTACCCCCTGTATATAGCCTTGCTACTGTTATTTTATTGTTGCTCCTTAATTATTTATTTTATTTTTTACTTCAGTTTATTTTAGTAATTACTTTAACACATATTTTTCTTAACTGCATTGTTGGTTAAGGGCTTGTAAGTAAGCATTCACTAAGGTCTACACCTGTTGTATTCAGCGCATGTGACATTAAAATGTATTTGATTTGTAACCTAGCTCTCAGCAGTACAGAGTCAGCTTAGTGTAACTGGGTTTCTTGGGTAGACCAAAAAGTGCATCCCATGTGCACAGTAACAAAACATGTTGGCATTTAGATGCTGCTGTGTGTCCTTTTGGATTGCATTGTGAATATTACTGAGGATGTAAATCCCAAGATGCGTTCTTACAGCTGAGGAAGAACGATGTCTTTGACTTACCTGGGAAACTGAGATCCTGGGTTCTACGTTCTGTTTACCATTTCCCCTCTCACTCCTACAGGACAGACAGCCCCTGACAGTGGATCAGATGTATGAAGACATCAGCCAGGATCATGTGAAGAAAACCGTCACCATCGAAAATCACCCCCACCTACCACCCCCAGCCATGTGCTCCGTGCATCCCTGCAGGTAAAAGCAAGAGATCATGAACATGCTTTCATTGACTCAAAGTCGGAGGAGTGCTGATCTAGGATCAGGTCCCCCTTTCTATTCATTATAATCTAAAACTGATCCCACATCAGAACTCCTATTCTGAAAAACGTTGAGTACGGGCCCTGATCCGACTGTAATACTCATCGAGGGAGCGCTTATGGTCCTGTAAACTAATGTTGGCACTTCCTGTTTTCCAGACATGCTGAAGTGATGAAAAGGATCATTGAGACGGTGGCAGAAGGGGGAGGAGAGCTTGGAGTTCATATGCATCCTTTAAGTGAATTGTCGGCTCAGCTGAAGTCAAGTGTTTTTAATGCAGCTTGGGGATTTAAGTGTATGTATCATTATGTAAGAGGGGCTATGTGATCTATGGAAAATAATGACTGACTTAGTTTCCACGGAGTTGTGTTAATTTCCAGGGAACGAGTTGATTATTCCTTTCATACCATGACTATAATTTAACAAATGTGCTGCTTGAAATGTTTTCAACATCCACTGATGTAGCTAGCAAGTTTACTAGATAACTACAGTAGTTGCCTTGGTAACCAAACAAAGAAACCGTCAGTCGTAGCTTGCTGTTATGAAAAATCTAATTCAATGTTTTCAATTCGACTTTTGCTTTCAAACGCAGCTCAAACACGGTAGAATTCAATGGCTATAGTTGAATTCTAACGTGCTGATATACTGTGCTTTATAGTGAAAGGAGTTTTCAAAAATGCCATGGTATAATTCAATGTAACCCAAGCTAAGATGAGTTGTAAATAGAAGTGATCTTGCTAATACTGTTTCTCTTCCATTCTTGCCTACACATTATTCCTTAACTTCATGTTTCAGGTATCTGTTGATTTTCTTGAAGTTTGTCCAGGCCGTCATCCCCACGATAGAATACGACTACACAAGGCACTTCACCATGTAGCTCCATCCTACAGAGGTGTAGGCTACTCTTGCAAACATCTTTGAGTGTAGGAGGAATCTGTCTTCTGGCTGGCAGCGTTAGTGGGGTATGGAATGTTATCTCTGGGAATGACTCTTGGAATATTCTGGGTACTCTCACCCTCTTGGCGTGGGAATAGGTTCAATCGCTGAGGGGTTGATGGGTGTGTACAGATGTTGGTAATGCTGTAATCCCAATGATGTAATGGCTTTATGTGGTGACCGATCTCGCAGTGTTTTTGTCTGGAAGATTCTCACTCTGTACTTGGCAAATGCTCTGCCATTAACAACCATTCAAAGATAACTATATTTATTTTACATTAATTCACTGACAGACAGGCTTTCAAGTTTTCTCCATTTTGTTTTCATAACCACACCTTCTTTTTTTTACCATAGTAATGGTGCCACTAATGTCCTCTCAAATGTTACCAGTTAAATGTCGTTGAAAGAAATCTAACAAATGTTTTGTCCACATTATAGCTTTTTCAGTGTGATGCACTGTGCTGGACTAATGTTTGGACCTCTTTACTGTTTCAGACCCATGCCAGTTTGTCTTAATGGTAAAGTGTACATGGTCTTTTGGGCCCAGGACCATTGTTGGTTCCTGTAAGTGGGGTCGGTGTTTTCTTTGCCCAGCTCTTCTTTTTTTTCACATTTCTTTTTTTGACCCTGTTCCTAGTTCCACTGTCTTGTCCTGTAGAGATGACGTCATGATTGTGTCGTATGAATATGTGAGCGTTACCATTTTGTGTGATGACGCGCAATGCTACCTGTATCACCAGATTATTCAAAGACACCGTATATCAGGAGTTTGACTGCGTCTTCTCTAATATAGAAAGATGTCAGTTCTGCACAGTGCATTAATTGTTAACTATAGTACTCTTCTCTTAACAGTATGTATAACTCACTCATTAATGCTGAAATATTGACTGTAAAATGTCTGAGTAACTGACTCCAGAGTACTTGATCTTTTCCTGAGAATCAGCTGGACAGGTGTTGTGGCCCTTTATCTGTTGATCCTATAGACTCCTTATGTAACAGCTCAGTCTTAACACACTGAACATGTTAAAGTAATGTACATTTATAGCAATAAAAATCCCCAATATCATATGATGGATTGTATACATTATGCTGTTATAAACGACCTACCACATTATAAAGCACATATGGCATCTGAAATGATATTCTTTTCTCAGCAAATTGATAGCTAAATTCAAATGTATTCATGGTCTATGAATAGTTATGTCATGAGTTTGTAGCCAGACCAAATTCGTATTTTATTGAACCTTTTTTGACAGTGAGTCATTCTGAAACCAAGGTCTCTTTTACAGATGAGTCATTGTAACCAAGGTCTCTTTTACAGATGCATACACATCAATATAAACATCAATAATAATGGCCAGAATCGGATTAATAAAATGTAATAACTTTGGTAAGTATACCAGCGTGTGTGCCTCATTTTGTTTTTTAAATACACCTATGTTGTTGCCTTAGCCGAACCCCCTCTTGGCTCTCATTTAATTGGCCGAAGGTTCTGTCGTCATTTTACTGCGACGCACAATATTTTCACTTGGTTTTCCATATTGCTGTCAGATCAAATCTAGTGACAGTGGTGCGTGGAGGTCATGTTATGGTGTGCTTTTTTGGGTTGACATGTCTCAACTATATCCCACGATCTTACTTTGTGTTTATGGATTCTTCTCTAATCTCCGACCTTCTGAGCCTTTCTTAACTGCGTTTTTGATGGGACCTGATAAAAACCTTACTGAAACAGAGGTAAGTGGAAGGACGAGCATTAGCTTCTTGTTCGTTGTGCAAAAAGCAACTACATTTAGCCAGCTAACTCTACAAAATAATGTGAATATTTGTAACGTTAATGCAATCATGGAATGGTATTTTTTTTACATTTCTTTATCACCAATATAACGTTACAACCAAGAGAACCGTTGGCTCTTCTGTAACTTTCTTTTACTAACATTGTTTCTGTGTCCTCGTGCTAATCCAGTTTGACTACAATCCTTGAAATATTTTCTTAATAGGACCACTAGCTCATGTGGTCTCAAATCCTTTGAAAAAAAAATCTAAAATCCGAAAATAATTGCTTTTCCCTTGTGGCACCAATGAAGAAAGGTAGCCTAGTTAACTTAAATGGAGGTTACTTATTGCTTTGTAAGAGCTAAACAGGCAGCAACCTTGAATATTAGCCTTACATCACATTTTCGTCCATTGGAAGCGTTTATCTTTTTTGTCCTTAGGAGTGAATTACAATAACATGGCTGACTTTGTCTACATATCCTCTGTCCACAGCTTGTAAATGAAATCTACCCAATATGGACCTATTCCTACCTCGTGCTACTCTTCCCAGTCTTCCTGGCCACGGACTACCTGTGTTACAAGCCTGTGCTGATCCTGCAGGCGGTGAGCTTGGTAGTGACCTACTTTATGCTAGTGAAGGCCCAGGGCGTGCTGGCCATGCAGCTTCTGGAGTTGTTCTTTGGCCTCGCCACTGCCACAGACATAGCCTACTACTCTTACATCTACAGTGTGGTGGAGCCGGCCCAGTACCAGAGAGTCACTGGTTACTGTCGTAGTATTACGTTACTGGGCTCCGCTGCTGGCTCGCTGGCTGGGCAGCTGCTAGTGTCTGTGGCTCAGATCCCACTGCTCTACCTCTGTATTATCACATTGGTGTCGGCCGTCTTGGCCTTCGTGGCGCCCTGGTTTTTGCCCATGCCCAGTAAGAGCTTGTTCTTCCATAAGCGCCAGGGGACAGAGGGGGAGAAGCCGGTGCATCAGAACAGCAGGGTTCCCATGGATGAAGCAGAGGACCCTGAGAGCAAAGTACCTCTGAAGATTGATGAGGTCACCATGGTGAGCCTCTTTTTTTTTTTTTCTTCTTTTTTTGGTGTGTGATGTTTTTATTGGTAAGACAGGTCACTATGGCCTCTTTGAAAGACTGAGTAATGTTGTTGTTGAACCATGTTGTAGCTCTGTGAGTTAAAACCATTCATTGTTGTTTATTAATTGATGTCATGCAACTCTGCTGTCCCAAATTGAAAGACACTAGATTGACACCATTGAATGCTGTAATACTAGAGCATTTACAAAAAATACTTTGAACTTAAACCTTGCTTCATCACTCACTTTCAGGAAGCAGTTTTTTTTTCAGAGCATTTGAGTCCGTTGATTCTTACGCAAGTTCTTACTCAACTCTGTGTACAATTTTCTTCACTCAGGTCGTGACGGCCAGTGATGGGGGTGGAGCTAGCAGTGGCTTAGTGGACGTGTTAAGGATCCTATGGGAAGACTTCCTGCAGTGCTACTCATGCCCTGCCCTCCTGGCTTGGTCGGTGTGGTGGGCCCTCTCTACGTGTGGCTACTTCCAGTTGGTCAACTATGTTCAGGCCCTGTGGGAGAAAGTCCTGCCTTCCCAGGAGTTTGAGATCTACAATGGATACGTGGAGACAGTCTCCACCTTGTTAGGTAAAGTTGATGATGAAGTACCGTTTCAGAGGAGTTAGAACCTGAGAAGATACTACTTGAACTGATTACAGAATAGTCTTGCGTTACCATACTTCCAAGTCAGCCTGGAAGCAGAATCTAATCAAATAAGAATGCACATTTTAATTTCAATGCATGTTCTGTTTGTCTGCTGACTGATCACGCCCCTGGTGTCTATGCTTAGGTGCGTTAGCAGCCTTCGGGGTGGGCTCCATCAAGGTCCCCTGGGCAGTCTGGGGAGAGCTGGCTCTCTGCATCTTCTCAGTGGTCATGGCTGTGGCTGTGTACCTCATGGACACCATCAGGAACATCTGGGTGTGCTACACCTCCTATGTGGTCTTCAGAGCCACCTACATGCTGCTGATAACCATCGCTACGTGAGTAGGACAGACAGACATCCTGACCTACAGTACATGATATAACCATCGCTACGTGATTAGGACAGACATCCTGACCTACAGTACATGATATAACCATCGCTACGTGATTAGGACAGACACCCTGACCTACAGTACATGATATAACCATCGCTACGTGATTAGGACAGACAGACATCCTGACCTACAGTACATGATATAACCATCGCTACGTGATTAGGACAGACATCCTGACCTACAGTACATGATATAACCATCGCTACGTGATTAGGACAGACAGACATCCTGACCTACAGTACATGATATAACCATCGCTACGTGATTAGGACAGACATCCTGACCTACAGTACATGATATAACCATCGCTATGTGATTAGGACAGACAGACATCCTGACCTACAGTACGTGATATAACCATCGCTACGTGATTAGGACAGACAGACATCCTGACCTACAGTACATGATATACCCATCGCTACGTGATTAGGACAGACAGACATCCTGACCTACAGTACATGATATAACCATCGCTACGTGATTAGGACAGACATCCTGACCTACAGTACATGATATAACCATCGCTACGTGATTAGGACAGACAGACACCCTGACCTACAGTACATGATATAACCATCGCTACGTGATTAGGACAGACAGACATCCTGACCTACAGTACATGATATAACCATCGCTACGTGATTTGGACAGACAGACATCCTGACCTACAGTACATGATATAACCATCGCTACGTGATTAGGACAGACAGACATCCTGACCTACAGTACATGATATAACCATCGCTATGTGATTAGGACAGACATCCTGACCTACAGTACATGATATAACCATCGCTACGTGATTAGGACAGACAGACATCCTGACCTACAGTACATGATATAACCATCGCTACGTGATTAGGACAGACATCCTGACCTACAGTACATGATATAACCATCGCTACGTGATTAGGACAGACAGACATCCTGACCTACAGTACATGATATAACCATCGCTACGTGATTAGGACAGACATCCTGACCTACAGTACATGATATAACCATCGCTACGTGATTAGGACAGACAGACATCCTGACCTACAGTACATGATATAACCATCGCTACGTGATTAGGACAGACATCCTGACCTACAGTACATGATATAACCATCGCTACGTGAGTAGGACAGACAGACATCCTGACCTACAGTACATGATATAACCATCGCTACGTGATTAGGACAGACATCCTGACCTACAGTACATGATATAACCATCGCTACGTGATTAGGACAGACAGACATCCTGACCTACAGTACATGATATAACCATCGCTACGTGATTAGGACAGACATCCTGACCTACAGTACATGATATAACCATCGCTACGTGATTAGGACAGACATCCTGACCTACAGTACATGATATAACCATCGCTACGTGATTAGGACAGACATCCTGACCTACAGTACATGATATAACCATCGCTACGTGATTAGGACAGACAGACATCCTGACCTACAGTACATGATATAACCATCGCTACGTGATTAGGACAGACACCCTGACCTACAGTACATGATATAACCATCGCTACGTGATTAGGACAGACAGACATCCTGACCTACAGTACATGATATAACCATCGCTACGTGATTAGGACAGACACCCTGACCTACAGTACATGATATAACCATCGCTACGTGATTAGGACAGACATCCTGACCTACAGTACATGATATAACCATCGCTACGTGATTAGGACAGACCGACATCCTGACCTACAGAACATGATATAACCATCGCTACGTGATTAGGACAGACAGACATCCTGACCTACAGTACATGATATAACCATCGCTACGTGATTAGGACAGACATCCTGACCTACAGTACATGATATAACCATCGCTACGTGATTAGGACAGACATCCTGACCTACAGTACATGATATAACCATCGCTACGTGATTAGGACAGACATCCTGACCTACAGTACATGATATAACCATCGCTACGTGATTAGGACAGACAGACATCCTGACCTACAGAACATGATATAACCATCGCTACGTGATTAGGACAGACAGACATCCTGACCTACAGTACATGATATAACCATCGCTACGTGATTAGGACAGACATCCTGACCTACAGTACATGATATAACCATCGCTACGTGATTAGGACAGACAGACATCCTGACCTACAGTACATGATATACCCATCGCTACGTGATTAGGACAGACAGACATCCTGACCTACAGTACATGATATACCCATCGCTACGTGATTAGGACAGACAGACATCCTGACCTACAGTACATGATATAACCATCGCTACGTGATTAGGACAGACATCCTGACCTACAGTACATGATATAACCATCGCTACGTGATTAGGACAGACAGACATCCTGACCTACAGTACATGATATAACCATCGCTACGTGATTAGGACAGACATCCCCTGAAACCATATGATGTCCAGGGACTTAAAGTTTCTTAGTAATGTTTTGACTCAATTGTATCATTGCTGTAGGCTTCTACTGTAGCTAGCTGTCTACCTATGACATATCTTAACTGTGTATTCAGTTTCATCTTTCTACTGTGTATTCAAACTCCACTTTTTATGTTTTAAATTCTATTTCTAAAGACAATATTTTGTGCTCCACCAGGTTTCAGATTGCTGCCAACCTGAGTATGCAGCGATATGCCTTAGTGTTTGGAGTGAACACTTTCATTGCCCTGCTGCTTCAGACTCTGCTTACTGTTGTGGTAGTGGATTCTGTCGGGCTGGGCCTGGACATTTTCCCACAGGTAACTTGTCTAAAGACAATACTATCCATGATGTTTGGATGTAAATTATGTTTTGCTTTTAAAGAGTCGTATTACTGTTACAACACTGATGAAGCTTGATAAATATTTTCTCTCTCTCCGTCTCACAGTTTCTCATATACGCCAGCTACTTCGCTGTGATCGCAGTGATCTTCCTCATGGCCGGGCTGTACAAGCTGATGTTGAGGAGAAGATCCCAGCCAGCGGCCCAGCCTCAGACTGATAGTGGAGAGACTGAGTCAGACTGCCTTAGCAGAGACTCTCCTCCCCTCAACGAGCTGCAGCAGATCACAGGGACATGACTACCTGTTTATGGTGCAGTACTAACAAAGAGGAACACGTCAGGACCAGTGTTGGACCCAATTCCACTTAAACTCAGTCAATTCAGGATGATTTGAAATGGAATTGACCCCAACCGGGGTCATCACACCATGCAAGTGTGTTGTACGCCTTCGCTTGCTCAAGCACATGGTTGATGGATTGGGTGCAGGCCTAAAAACACTTGCAGAGTGTAACATTTGAATGTTTATATGATAGCCTTATGGGTTTAATGAAAATGTGTAGTTTGCCTATATTTAGGCTTTGTTTGTGATTTCCAATGTTTTTTGTCACACAAGCTTTGTTTGTGGTGTATGTTGCATAATGGTCGTCGGCCTGCTATCTGATTTTCACACTTTAAATCCCTGTCTTAACTACCAAAGGCAGTCAACGGATAAGCAATACATGTTACATTCTGAACTGCTAGAAATATGTTATGAATTGTTAAGAGTTCAATTGTTGCAAGAATAGCTTTTTATCAAATGTACCCACAAGCATCGATTCAAATGTCGCAAAGATTTAATTGATCAGCAATAGATTGTCAAGTGTCTTAAGATAAATATGGCCATACATTCATGGGTCCAAAATGAAAAGCATATGTAAGTGATTGACATGGAGTTGGAGGCCATATTTACAGTATATTATTGGATTATATTCACTGGCCTTGAATGTAGGTCTACTACTGAAGTGGTTCAACTATACTGTATTAATACAAATTAGCTTCTTCTTTTACTATCGATACAAATCCCAGTAGTTGAAAGGCTGAGCGCTGTAGCAGATGACTGAAGGGGATGATTATGTACTGAGAGCTGATTCAGTGTTGTCTGGTGGTCACTGAAAGACCAAAAGCACCTACAGTACATGTTCTAACTTACCGGTTACACAATGTGCTGCCTCTGTTACAAGAGCATCCCCTAAAATAGTCAAAAGATTAGCCTCGTTCTGTTTTCTTCAGTCATAATGAGAATCATGTTGGTAACATATTTATGTCATGATACTAAGGCCTGGATTCAATCAGATCAAGTGTTAACCGCTGTTAGCTGACACCCGCTAATCGAGGTGTAGATGACATCTCACATTCCAGTGTTCTAACTTGTAAACGACTGCATAGGACTTCTCTTTAACGGGACTCCATGCAGCAAATGGCGAGGTCCACTTTAGGTGTTATGCTGGGAGCAGCTTGTAGATTTGACAGCTCTAAAACATTTCCACCGCCAAAACAACCGCTATGCAGATGTCTGCTAAAGCAGTTCCACCTCCGACACCGCCAAAACAACCGCTATGCAGATGGTATGATTGAACAGAGCACCTAATTATAGTAGGCATTTTAAGAAACAATTCATGTTTATTTTATATTTTAACAATATGTTCATTTTGACTTCACACTCACTACATTCTCACTACATTCTCTCTTCAGTCTTCCCTGTTTTTGTTCTTATGTGTAATGTTTTTCAATAAACAAATAGTTTTGTAGTATAAAATGTTTACAAATGTGGGACATTTGTTTCTTCTTTCTGAATACAAACATTTGTGCTCACGTCACCCAGCATGCATCATAATATCAATATGTATTTAAAACAACTCAAGTGTTGAGACATTTGTGCTCACGTCACCCAGCATGCATCATAATATCAATATGTATTTAAAACAACTCGTGTTGAGACATTTGTGCTCACGTCACTCAGCATGCATCATAATATCAGTATGTATTTAAAACAACTCGTGTTGAGACATTTGTGCTCACGTCACCCAGCATGCATCATAATATCAGTATGTATTTAAAACAACTCGTGTTGAGACATTTGTGCTCACGTCACCCAGCATGCATCATAATATCAGTATGTATTTAAAACAACTCAAGTGTTGAGACATTTGTGCTCACGTCACCCAGCATGCATCATAATATCAGTATGTATTTAAAACAACTCGTGTTGAGACATTTGTGCTCACGTCACCCAGCATGCATCATAATATCAGTATTTATTTAAAACAACTCGTGTTGAGACATTTGTGCTCACGTCACCCAGCATGCATCATAATATCAGTATGTATTTAAAACAACTCAAGTGTTGAGAGTTTGAAGCAACCTGATGCTTTTATTCTGGTTACATAAATGTAAAAATGTAGCTTCTAATCCAGATACTGGATTTTTATTCACATTTAATATTTTCATTGCAATTACCATGTCTTTGTAATTAGTACTGTAACTACCTAGTAATTAATACTGTAACTACCTAGTCATTCATACTGTAACTACCTAGTCATTCATACTGTAACTACCTAGTCATTCATACTGTAACTACCTATTCATTCATACTGTAACAAAGTGCTTCCTTATTAACGTTCAATTAGCCATTTCAGAAGGAAGAACCGGGTGATTTATTTCAAGCAAATATATTTGATTTATTTGTTTGTTTTCGTAAATTCGTAAATTCTTAAATTAAACACATTCTCTTTGGTAAACAAGCACATTGACAACAGTCAGAACTGAAGCCGTCGTTGCAGAGTATCAGGAAAAGCCACAAAGTAAGATGAAATGTGACTTGTCACAAAAAGGCCTGAGGTTCACAAAGTACAGAGGAGAATAACGAGATACCATCTAGAGAACACTTCTCCCAGCCAGACGGAGAGGCTGAATAAGGAGATACCATCTAGAGAACACTTCTCCCAGCCAGACGGAGAGGCTGAATAAGGAGATACCATCTAGAGAACACCTCTCCCAGCCAGACGGAGAGGCTGAATAACGAGATACCATCTAGAGAACACTTCTCCCAGCCAGACGGAGAGGCTGAATAAGGAGATACCATCTAGAGAACACTTCTCCCAGCCAGACGGAGAGGCTGAATAAGGAGATACCATCTAGAGAACACTTCTCCCAGCCAGACGGAGAGGCTGAATAAGGAGATACCATCTAGAGAACACTTCTCCCAGCCAGACGGAGAGGCTGAATAAGGAGATACCATCTAGAGAACACTTCTCCCAGCCAGACGGAGAGGCTGAATAAGGAGATACCATCTAGAGAACACCTCTCCCAGCCAGACGAAGAGGCTGAATAAGGAGATACCATCTAGAGAACACTTCTCCCAGCCAGAAGGAGAGGCTGAATAACGAGATACCATCTAGAGAACACTTCTCCCAGCCAGACGGAGAGGCTGAATAAGGAGATACCATCTAGAGAACACTTCTCCCAGCCAGACGGAGAGGCTGGACACCTGAACAACATATATAAATAGGTAGAAAACATTCCTTGATCTACATCTGAATATAAACTATATTTATAAAATCAACACAACCTCTTCTAGTGTTTTATAACCTACACTAGATGAGGTCCAATACTCCAGTCCCTATGGTAACATTACCACTATAAAGGCCACAAAGTGAATCCAATGAGATAATATGTAGTTTCTACTTCACACATTCAACAGTCCAGTGTGGAAGCTATGGATAGGGCTACTCGTCTTCCTCATTGTCCTCAGACTCTGTAGACGAAAGAAAGAGATGACCGATATTACCAGTCAGTGACTGCTGTTATAACACATGTTATAACCACTTAAGATAGACTCCATAGCCATTCTGTATCACGGGTTATCACTAGGGATGCCGGGTTGGAAGATTGTGTGGGGATGTGTGTCGCGCTCACCTGCTGTGATGGAGTGGTTGAGTTGGGCCAGCATCCTCAGCATGAATGAGGCAGGTACAGTGATGGTGTTCCTGGTCTCCTCCAGCATCAGTTCATTACGGAAGGTCACCTACAGGACACACAGAGCACCAGGTATCAGGAGATCAGAGGTTCCAATGGCTTCATCAATGTCACTATGATGAGAGCCTTTCTGTCCTCCACACACCTGTTTGACTGTAAAGCACACAAATCAGTGGAGGCTGCTGAGGGGAGGACGGCTCCTAATAATGGCTGGAACGGAGCGACTGGAATGCCATCAAACACATAGTAACCATGTGTTTGCAGTATTTTATACCGTTCCACCTACTCCACTCCAGCCATTACCACGAGCCCATCCTTCCCAATTAAGGTGCCACCAACCTCCTGTGACATGAATGTTTTTATAATGTCACACCTCTTCAGCGAGTACTCTGTTGAATGATGGTGATTCCTCCATCGGTGACCAGATCTTGACGTTGGAATCTATCCCTGATGTGGCTAACACTGGAATGAACAGAAAAATGAACAAATGAATAAACGGGTAACTGCCAAAATAAAGGAAACTCCAACATAAAGTGTCTTAATGGGGCGTTGTGTCACAACAAGCCAGAACAGCTTCAAAGCACCTTGGCATAGATTCTACAAGTGTCTGGAATTCTATTGGAGGGATGCGACACCATTCTTTCAAAAGAAATTCCATCATTTGGCGTTTTGTTGATGGTGGTGGAAAACGCAGTCTCAAGCGCCGCGCCAGAATCTCCAATAGTGTTCAATTGGATTGAGATCTGGTGACTGAGACGGCCATGGCATATGTTTTACATCGTTTTCATGCTCATCTAACCATTCAGTGACCTCTCGTGCCCTGTGGATGGGGACATTGTCATCCTACAGGGGCATAGCCAGGTTGGCCCAAAATGATGGCCTGCCCAGCATATTTATACATCATCCTAAGCATGATGGGATATGAATTGCTTATTTTGGCAGTTACAGTGCATTCGGAAAGTATTCAGACCCCTTCACTTTTTCCAAATTTTGTTCCGTTACAGCCTTATTCTAAAATTGTATATATCTGTTATTTTACCAGGTAAGTTGACTGATAACACGTTCTCATTTGCAGCAACGACCTGGGGAATAGTTACAGGGGAGAGGAGAGAGATGAATGAGCCAATTGTAAACTGGGCATTATTAGGTTACCGTGATGGTTTGAGGGCCAGATTGGAATTTAGCCAGGGCACCAGGGTTAACACCCCGAGTCTTACAATAAGTGCCATGGGATCTTTAATGACCTCAGAGTCAGGACAGTACACAGGGCAGTGTCCCCAATCACTGCCATGGGGCATTGGGACATTTTTTTTTAGACCGGAGGAAAGAGTGCCTCCTACTGGCCCTCCAACACCACTTCCAGCAGCATCTGGTCTCCCATCCAGGAACTGACCAGGACCAACCCTGCTTAGCTTCAGAAGCAAGCCAGCAGTGGTGGTATGCTGGTGGTATGCTGCTGGCAAAATAAATGAATTAAATTATAAATGTTTGCAAATTTATTACAAATAAAAAAAAGAAATACCTTATTTACATAAGTATTCAGAGCCTTTGCTGTGAGTCCCTTTGCTGTGAGTCCCTTTGCTATGCATCCTGTTTCCATTGATCATCCTTCAGATGTTTCTACAACTTCATTGGATTCCACCTGTGGTCAATTGATTGGACATGATTTGGAAAGGCACACACCTGTCTATATAAAGTCCCATGGTTGACAGTGCATGTCAGAGAAAAAAACCAAGCCATGAGGTTGAAGGAATTGTCTGTAGAGCTCTGAGACAGGATTGTGTCGAGGCACAGAACTGGGGAAGGGTACCAAAACATTTCTGCAGCATTGAAGGTCCCCAAGAACACAGTGGCCTCCATCATTCTTAAACGGAAGAAGTTTGGAACAACCAAGACTCTTCCTAGAGCTGGCCGCCCGACCAAACTGAGCAATCGGGGGAGAAGGGACTTGATCAGGGAGGTGACCAAGAATCCGATGGTCACTCTGACAGAGCTCCAGAGGTCCTCTGTGGAGATGGGAGAACCTTCCAGAAGGACAACCATCTCTGCAGAATTCCACCAATCAGACCTTTATGGTGGAGTGGCAGACGGAAGCCACTCCTCAGTAAAAGGCACATGACAGTCAGCTTGGAGTTTGCCAAAAGGCACCTAAAGGACTCTCAGACCATGAGAAACAAGATTATCTGGTCTGATGAAACCAAGATTGAACTCTTTGGCCTGAATGTAAAGCGTCACGTCTGGAGGAAACCAGGCACCGCTCATCACCTGGCCACCACCATCCCTACGGTGAAGCATGGTGGTGGCTACATCATGCTGTGGAGATGTTTTTCAGCACCAGGGACTGGGAGACTAGTAAGGATCGAGGCAAAGATGAATGGAGCAAAGTACAGAGAGATCCTTGATGAAAACCTACTCCAGAGCTCAGGACCTCAGACTGGGAATAATGTTCACCTTCCAACACGACAACGACCCTAAGCACACAGCCAAAACAACGCAGGAGTGGGACAAGTCTCTGAATGTCCTTGAGTGGCCCAGCCAGAGCCAGGACTTGAGCCCAATCTAACATCTCTGAAGAGACCTGAGAATAGCTGTGCAGCAATGCTCCCCATCCAACCTGACAGAGCTTGAGAGGATCAGCAGAGAAGAATGGGAGAAACTCCCCAAATACAGGTGTGCCAAGCTTGTAGCGTCATACCCAAGAAGCCTCAAGGCTGTAATCACTGCCAAAGATGCTTCAACAAAGTACTGAGTAAAGGGTCTGAATACTTTTGTAAATGTGATATTGCTGTTTTTATTATTATTATTATATACATTTGCCTCCACAAAAATGGGGTACTGTGTGTAGATTGACGAGGAAAAAAAACAAATTGAATCCATTTTAGAATAAGGCTGTAAAGTAACAAAATGTGGAAAAGGTGAAGAGGTCTGAATACTTTCTGAATGCACCGTACCTGTAAAGTCACAGCCTTCAAGCCTTTGAGTTGTAAGAGCCAGACTGGGTGTTCACTAAAACCACCATCAGTGTGAGACTGTCAGAAGCAGTGAACTCACGTGGTTCGTAGGGGTGTGGCTGCAGACAGTTGATAACGTGCTGGTCTGCCTCCAGCAGCATTAGGTGTTCCCCTGTCTCTCTGTCCCAGATGAAGATATGACCACAGTCTGAGCCGCTCAGCACAAACTGGTCACCCCAGAAACAACACTGATTGGTCTATAAACAACAACAACAAAAGCTTGAATGAGTATTCCACATAGCTACTTCGCAATACCTAAAGCACTGCATGTTAAATATAGCTGACAAGAAGTTGAAGCCGTTATCACCACATATTGCCCAAGGTCCCCCTCTGGCGGACTAAATCATGACTTCAAGCTTGTCTTAATCCTCAGTACTGTTCTACTGTACTGTACCATAGTCCTGGAATTACGGTGGCCCTTGTAGACCTTTTCTACTGAGGGCGTCCCGATACGGCGAGTCTCGCAATCCGCCAACTCCTTCTTCTCTTTCCGCCGCCGAAAAATCTCCTGGATCCGTGCAGCAGCAGAGCGCCTTTCGGAAGGATATACAACATGTCTGTAGAGTCATTAAATCCAATCAAAGTCAAGCCACGTGAGAAGTGTAACTTCTGTACCGCAGGTTTGATTGAATGCACTGAGCAACGAGGAAACGTCCAACATCAGCATGCTAGTTCCAACTGTTCTATCAACGTTATTTAAGCTACTGATCTGACACATCTATTGTTAGTGAAGAAGAACTCATTCTTAGTTGTTGTTGCCATGGCAAATAATTACCTGAGTACTCTTTCCCCTAATTCTGATCCTCTCAAATTAAATCTATGGAAGGAAGGAAGGGAACAACACATCCACTTTAATAGCCAGACATGACTGTAGTAGTTCAATGATTAACTGTGTAGACCAGCTATGCCTCAGTCAATGCAATCATAGTACCATACCTTTGCATCCATTCCCCAGGGGGCTGTGGTGTGGGCTCCTCTCCCACGCCCTCCACCTCCGACTGGCTGAGGGATGAGATCTGCCTGGTGTCGGACACCTGCTCTGGGCTCCTGATCCGCGGGGGTTCCCCCTGGTCGCTGGCGCCACCGCTGGAGAAGTCCAGTTGGATGGTGCTGCTGGTGGTGCCCTGGTCGCTGTATGTCAGACTCAGGACTGGTTCCCCAGGAGATGGTTGGAGACTTCCTGTCCCCATGCCACTCCTACGGCTCCTCGGGCTCTCCATGGAGGAGGAGAAGCTGGCTGTTGATGTTGGTTGAGACGGGGCTGGATTCCCTAGCACCACAGCCTCCTGGTGAAGCCCACTACCTTGTGGAGCTGCTGCAGGGTCTACCCTGGGTCGTGGCTGTGGACGGGCTCCTCTGTTGTTCTGGGCCTCGCTGGCGTCCTCAAACCAGCGTGACAACATGTCTGACATCCTCTGCATCAGAGACACTCCAGGCCTGGACTCTCCTACAGGAGGAAGAGGGTTCAAAACCCATCATATTACTCATAGACAGTGATGTGAAAGTTTACATCATCTAATAATATCATGCTTATGTATAATTGTATTGTGTTAATCCATGCAATATATATATTTTAATGTAACCTTTATTTAACTAGGCAAGTCAGTTAAGAACAAATTCTTCGCTTAGACCACTGCACCACCTGGGAGCAATAGGACCAAGTGAGAGTGCACTTCTGTCATCGATAGCACACGTGTTGTGTCAGCTGTGTTTAGGTGAGTGGGGACTTAGTGGGGCGAGGAGCTTCTCTTACCGTCCCTCTCCCTCTCGCTCTCTGGCCGTGACAGGGGTCCAGTGTCTGACCAGTCTCCTCTCAGACGCAGACGCTTCTGCTGAGTCTCCTTCTGCTAGGAGAGAAACACAGTGACATTTCATCAGTCGCAGCAGAGCACGGGCACAGGCCTGACCAAAATAACCACCCTTTCCCTATGGCTGAGACCCCCCACTCCCCTCCTCTTCCCTCCACTGGGGGCTCACATTCCCAGCCCTCACTGCCAGGTGTCTTAGGCTCTGGCAGGCGATACCAGGGGTCTCATACACAAGAAGGAGGGGGACAGGGAGGTTTATCTTAGTGCACTTAGGTTACACTAGTTCCGTAGTGTTTGTACAGGAACGGTGACGTTACCTGGTGTTGTATGTATCGAGTTCTGTACAAAATATGCTGCCTCACCCAGCAGATTACCCAGAAGCCCTCTGGCTTATGTGTTCAGCAGCTGTGTGTGTGAGAACACAGCTCAAATGCCTTTCCCAGAACAGATTCAGACAGCAGACCGTTATCTATTCGTGAGGCAAAAATAGCCCAGAGATGGGACAACACATCACCCCCTCTTGTCAACACACACACACACACACACAGCATGTCATGTGGTAGAAGCTTCCAGAAACTGGTGTGAGCGCACAGATGTTGTGTAAACTTGAATCCAGTCTTTCGTACTGTGATACACAGTAAGTGAGAGGAATGTTCTCACCTTATTATCCTGTGACGGTCCCTTCAGCTCGCGTCCCTTGTCATCTTTAGGGTCAAACAGGTAGAGATAGTCTGAGGCATAGCTGGCTAGCACCTCCCTGCCGTCCCTACTGTAGGCCAATGAGGTCACGCGACATGACTTGTTGAGCAGGTGCCTCGGTACAAACCTCGCACACATTCCTGCCACCCCGCTTCCTGTCTGGAAACCTGCAGAGTGGATGAGATGTATATAGGAAATTATTATTTTCCATACAGACCTTCAGAAGAAAATGTTATTCTCACCACTGAGCCCAAAGACAATCAAACAGTGATTAACTATGTTATGTACTGTGGTAGTGGGATTCCTTCAAGACTACTGACATTGATAGAATTATTAGTTCATTTTTAGTTATCTGATTGCCTTGAGTTAATAATAAATATTATTTTTATCTGGTCGGTGCTTGATTATATTTGTCCTGTTTCACACACGTACATTCTACACGTGTGAATTGGAAATGTGTTTTTAGCATATCCCAAGTCCCCCTGAGACACCCTCAGAGTGGTCACAGCCAGGGACTGCCATTATCAACAGTGACCCTGGAGCTCTTAGGGTTAAGTACCTTGCTCAAGGCCATGTCAACAAATGTTTTATCTTATCGGCTCTGGATTCAAACTAGAAACCTTTCTGTTACTGGCCAAACGCTCTAAACGCTAGGCTACCTGTAGCCGCCGTTGAGGTTGTGCTTACCTGTTGCTATGGTACCCAGCATTCTCCTGTCATAGATACGGACTGAGCTGTCAGAGCAGCCAGTAGCCAGATAGAAGGATTCCACAGGGGATATGGCTATGGATGTTACTGCTCGCCGACAGTCAATCAGGATGTCCTGGTAAATAAGAAAGTTCACGATATCTTCATTAAGGGAACTCTGACATCGGTTGTTTGAGTAGTAGGTAAAACTGCTGGTAAAAATGGTGGCGAAAAGTCGTTAGTAAAAACAAGTTGCCTTTATACATATGTAACTACACAATAAAACTGTAGTAATAACATCATAGTTACATAAGAATTGTTCATTTGCCTGTAATAGAGTTTAGCTGTACTATCATAACGCAAACCTACCTTTTTACAGTTAGTTTGCCAGCAGCCAGGAGAAACTCGGACATCAAACCACCGGATTGTTCCATCCTCTCCACAGGACAGGAAAGAATGAGGGTCACTAGGTACCGTCAATATCTACCAATAGAAATAGACAGGTTTTAGAATAGATATAGAACCTGCTCTGATTGGGCCGTCGAACAGAATTAGAATTCCTGTCTACTGATAGACAGGGGGCTTTAGAATGGATCCAGAACCTGCTCTGATTGGGCCGTCGAACAGAATTAGAATTCCTGTCTACTGATAGACAGGGGGCTTTAGAACAGATCCAGAACCTGCTCTGATTGGGCCGTCGAACAGAATTAGAATTCCTGTCTACTGATAGACAGGGGGCTTTAGAATAGATCCAGAACCTGCTCTGATTGGGCCGTCGAACAGAATTAGAATTCCTGTCTACTGATAGACAGGGGGCTTTAGAATAGATGACTTTCACTGCAGCAACACACCAAGGACGTATTTATGGTCCACATACCATTCCTACCTTCCACAGCAATAACAGACGTTGAGGTAAATGTGATGGAGATGGAGATGTGATAGATTGGATATATTAATCAACTCTCTTTATTGAATTACACTCCGATGGCGATAAGATTGAAATGCTGGATAACACAGACGCCCCCGCCCCCCTCACCTCGTAGGCGGCACCGTTATGACAGTGGTACTGCAACACAGGGTCCATGTTGGAACCCCTCTCTACGTTGGTGAGGAAGATCTTGCCGTCGGCTGCTGCAGACACGATCATTCTGTCGTTGGTTTGGGGCAGGAACTTGGCACTGAAGATATTGGATCGATGCCATGATGTAATGGATGCCTTGACCTGGAGAGTGGAAAAATAGCGGGGGACTTTATATTGGCACATATATTGTCTCTCTGTCTCTTCTGCGTCAACAGGTTGAAGCATGTGCTGTACCTCGATCATAAACAATGTTTTGGCACAAATATGTTGCTTCTTACTTTCCGGCTATATGGGTTCGTGATGACCAGTTTGTCATCATCTGACCCAGATAAGATGTATTCTCCTGTGTCGTTCCAGCATATCGTATTGACCTGTCATGAAAAACAATAACAGCTTGAAAAACACTGGATGATATCATGCAATTGTCACACTGCACTTACACTGTTAACCACTTCTGTAAGGCATGTTGGTACTTACAGAGCCCTCGTGTACATCAAGAGTGGCTTCAAGTTTCAACCTTTGAACAAACTCTTTTCTTCCTACAGGAAATCATTATGATAACATAAGAACAGTTTTAGGTATCCCATAAGGTAGTCCCTTTCACAAAATTATTATTTTAGCCAACACAAATGTTTAAATACAATAAGTAGTCTTTGGAAAGTATGAATTGATATAAAACACTGCTAATAAAAGAAACAGTGTGTCTTAGATCAATTCCTAGCGCAAGGCTAGCGCAAGGCTGTTGTAAAACATGTTACTAACACACTGACACATACAGTACAATGACAATAAAGTACTATATAGACCATTTGCACATAACATATTTAATGAAAACGTTTGTCTCACCTAAGTAGTTACTCCTTGTAAAGTTGTTTATTTTGTTGGAACCGATGGTTCGTTTCCTAATATCCCAAATGAGATTGTTGGTACAGGGCATGGTGTCGAAACACTGTCCGCCTCACAAACAACACACTTTATGCAAGTATTACTGAAATATCTCCACGGAAAAAGTTTAAGTCATGGTGTCTTAAAATTTAGGCTACAAAATATTATTTTTCTGGACTTCAGTCGCTTCTGGAGTTCAGTCGCTACAATTGTTTATATTTGGTATCGTCGTCTGGCTTGCAGACTTTCTCGGATGAACAAATCTCTAGAACACTGAAAAGTTTCACGTTGGTCTCTCATGAAGAAGGTCGTGCTGATGGTATGTAGCCAGGGAGCGTGAGCACTGCGCAGGCCCAGATTAGCCTCCCCCCCAAACTCCATGTCCCTCCCTGTTTTGAGCCCCCTACTTCTTGAGCCCTAAATATATTATTGAACTCTTTGTGGTGATCGGCCTGTGAATTAGCCTGTGTAAGTATGTGTTAGTTTTGGTCAATGACAAATTATTATGGTATACATTAGTGCCTAGATAATAATAATAATAATAATAATACATTGAATTTATAAAGTGCTTTTCGTTGAAAAACAATCTCAAAGTGCCACAGTATTTATATAATAACCTTATTATAATATTATAATAATAACCATAGATTCTAGTTTCATCAGACAAAACCGCATTTTCCTACCTGTGTTAAATCCATTGTGTCAGCTGATAATGTGGTTCGTGTCATTTGAAAGTGTGTCCAAGAGTCAGTGTCTGGCTTCAGTTCATTTTTTACATTGTACCATTTCCAATCACGTGTGTAATTCTTGGAAAGTGAAGTAGGATAGGCTTACTGTTCCCTACCAATGGCAGTGGTTGTGGGGCGGAGTTAACGTTCAGTACAACCCCCCCTCCCCAATAATAGATGATTCCATCCAGTAAGCATCATAGAGGATAGCCATGCCTGCTGTCAGCTAATGGTTCACACAATCTATTCTGTCTGATCAGTTCAAGTAGCCCAACGACAGGGTGTATCGGGGGCACAATAAAACGCGTCACATATTTATTTGATTCTAAACTGTTGGTGCCAAGTTTCAACAGTCACCAGACATGGCTTTAGTGGGAGTTAGAGCTTCATACCACAGGATTCTTAACCAGATAGAGTTTCTACTACCTGGTAAACTGAGACCCATTTACAACCATCCTGCAGGTAAGGACATGATCAATATTACAGCATCAGGTCCTACTAACCCGGCTGTCTCTGTATCACTCTCCTCATGGTGTCTATTGGTTCATGTCTCCTCCCTGTTGTCTATTGATTAATGTCTAAAAGTCTCCCCATCTTCAGAATACACTTTCTCAATATTTAGAAAATGAGATGCGATAATTTATCACTATCACCTCTGGATGCTTTCTACTCTTCTATTTGGTAAATAAGAGTGATGTTCAATATAGTGGGACTGTGACTGTCACAAAAGAATGAGCAAACTTACAGTAGCAGTGTATTGGGGTTGGTGAATGGACCCCTGGTCACGAGTGACCTCTGACGGGGTCATCGTCAATGGAGCAAACACAGTTTTATTATAGTGGAGTTGGAATTGTTTCAATGTGACACGAGGCGTGTGTAGCTGATTATAACTTTGAGGTTAATGAGGACAAACAGTCTTGATGCTGCCCAGTCTGTCTGTCACATGCAAACTATCTGAACGTTGATGAGCTAGTACACAGGGTTCTTCTTCCAGCCCTGGGGAGATAACAGAGACGGACTGGTCATGGGGCAATTCTGGCAAATGCCAGATGGGCTGGTCCATCTTTAGCCTGGTGGGCCTGTCAAAATTGTGGGTTTTGCCAAAATTATAATTATTTGGCTAATATCTGGGGTCTCAAGGGGAAAAATGGTCATGTGTGTTAGAAATGCTTGGGACGATTTCTGGTCCCAGTCCGTCCCTAGGAGTTAGGGCTGATCTCTGAGCTATAGAAGAGTGGTACACAGAAGGTTGTTCCAAGCAGGGGTTCTCCATTCCGGGTTCATGGGATGTTGATAATATCAAAATAGGTTGGCACCATGATCAAGCAGAGGGAAGTCAGTATGAGATGTAAAAGCACAACACATTAATAACAACTTATAGTTGATAAAACAACCAGTCTGGCTGTCAAATAGACAAGAGAAGGGAAGCATATGAATGGACAATAGGTGTGTAACTAAATGACGTGCATGCCACTACATGCTGGCACTCTTCAATAAATTATCGCACTTGGCAAGTTTTCAATTGGCAAGGCATTGATGTACAGGCAGTGGAAGGAGGACAGAGACAAGCTGAGGGCACGAGAAAGACAACAGGTGGAATTATCTAGGAAGGGATTTAACCAGTCACTTTCAACGTCGCCTCATCTTAAAACGTTTACTACCACGAATCAGGTCGCAAAGTTTAATGCTTGACAACTTCTGTCACTTCACAGAAAGCCTGAGGCCTACTGGTTCAATTGGCATTTCATTTTATTGAGGAATCAACCAACTTTTTGCACAAAACTAAATGTCACATAAATCACTGTAACGTTATGTATTCAACACAACTGTCATTGCTAACCTTATAATAATTCACCTTCATAATTAAACCATGTTTTGTTTCGTCTGTAGGTCCAAAGACAGTTTTCTTCTGGGCACCAGTGTGTAAATGGGTAAGTGTTAAAAGATTTGCAGTGAAGCAGTTTAGAGGGTTCAGAGAGTTTTTAGAGGGTTCGGAGAGTTTTTAGAGGGTTCAGAGAGTTTTTAGAGGGTTCAGAGAGTTTTTAGAGGGTTCAGAGAGTGTTTAGAGGGTTCAGATAGTTTTTAGAGGGTTCAGAGAGTGTTTAGAGGGTTCAGAGAGTTTTTAGAGGGTTCAGAGAGTGTTTAGAGGGTTCTAGAGAGTGTTCAGAGGGTTCAGAGGGCACTGAGAGTGTTTAGAGGGTTTTAGGGGAGTGTTTAGAGGGTTCTAGAGAGTGTTCAGAGGGTTCAGAGAGCACTGAGGTGTTTAGAGGGTTTTAGGGGAGTGTTTAGAGTGTTCTAGAGAGTGTTCAGAGGGTTCAGAGAGCACTGAGGTGTTTAGAGGGTTTTAGGGGAGTGTTTAGAGTGTTCTAGAGAGTGTTTAGAGGGTGTGTTCAGAGGGTTCTAGAGAGTGTTTAGAGGGTTCTAGAGTGTTCAGAGGGTTCTAGAGAGTGTTTAGAGGGTTCTAGAGAGTGTTCAGAGGGTTCTAGAGAGTGTTTAGACGGTTCTAGAGTGTTCAGAGGGTTCTAGAGAGTGTTCAGAGGGTTCTAGAGAGTGTTTAGAGGGTTCTAGAGAGTGTTTAGAGGGTTCTAGAGAGTGTTCAGAGGGTTCTAGAGAGTGTTCAGAGGGTTCTGAGAGTTTAACATTGTGTTCATTGAGCAGACACTCTTATACTGAGTGCATACAGTTTTGTACTGGTCCCTCATGGGAATCGAACCCACAACCGTGGCATTGCAATGGCATGCTCTGTCAACTGAGCCACACGGTAAATTAAGACTGCACAGAGGCAGCATGCAGAAACTCATAAGAAGCAATTGCATGTAAGAGTGGAAATGGGAGTGAATAATAATTCATTGGTAATGCCTCAGATGTCTCCTAGCCGGTACCCCCACATACAACACTGACTAGCCCTGAACTGATTGAGGTCGCTTCTAGAGAATGAAGTCACATTTTATAAGCTCCTGTATTCTGCCTCTGTCTAATCTTAATATTCCATACAGTTAATGTTCCACTCTCTGACCCTCCAAACGGTGTTATATAATGGTCCTGTGATGTAGTACACATATGCATGGTTGTGTGACCCCCCCCCCCCCCCCCCCCCTCTGTCTCTCTCTCTCTCTGTTTCTCTATGTCTCTCTGTCTCTCTCTGTGTCTTTCTACAGGGTCTTGTTTTTGCGGGTCTGGCTGATATGACCCGACCGGCTGATAAACTGAGTCTCTCTCAGTCTGGAGTACTCATGACTACAGGTAATGGAGCAATGAGGACAGAGAGGACAGGAAGTGTGTGTTTGTGTGTGTGTGTTGGGTGTGTGCCTGTGCGTGTGCATGCGTGTGTGCAAGTGTGTGAATGTGTGCGTGCGAGTGTGTACATGCATGTGTGTGTGCGAGTGTGTGCATGAGTGCATGCGAGAGTGTGTATAGCTTGATGACCCTTCAGATGAACAGTTCACTGATAGAATTACTGGCATGGATTCAGACATGATGGCATGGAACTTTCACACCTGCCCCTGCATCATGGGTTTTCCATTGCTGCTTTGTAAAAGCCCCACTGACTGTTAACAAGGACTGTAACGGTATGTCCCTGTGTGATAGCACTGTCCTTAAATTACACAAGATGACCCGTGCCTGTTTGAGACTACTCTATCTCAGACTATTTTCAATTAGAGATGATAATCGTGTTTTGGTCCTGGGATACGGCTAGTTACAAACCACTACCGGACGTTTTCCACAACGTGATGTCATTAGCTGTTGATTTGTGTTAAGGTATGGAGTTAGGTAGTGCACAGGGCATAGTTATACAATCCATTTTCCACTTCCAAACCCATCCCTAGGTGGCAGCAGCAACCGGGTCAGGTGCTGGGCTGTGCTAGCCAGGTGTTACTCTGGGCATCTTTTGGGCAGCCTTTGTATTTTCCTTTCTGTAAATATTTATTTTGGTCACCATCACTTGAACCAACAATAACCTGCTTGGGCTGGCCGACCACCAAGTCTCACCAGAGCTAGCCCTGATCCTGGTCAGATGTCTCCTAGCCGGTACCCCCACATACAACACTGACTAGCCCTGATCCTGGTCAGATGTCTCCTAGCCGGTACCCCCACATAAAACACTGATTATCCCTGATCCTGGTCAGATGTCTCCTAGCCGGTACCCCCACATACAACACTGATTATCCCTGATCCTGGTCAGGTGTCTCCTAGCTGGTACCCCCACATACAACACTGATTATCCCTGATCCTGGTCAGATGTCTCCTAGCCGGTACCCCCATATACAACACTGACTAGCCCTGATCCTGGTCAGATGTCTCCTAGCTGGTACCCCCACATACAACACTGACTAGCCCTGATCCTGGTCAGATGTCTCCTAGCTGGTACCCCCACATAAAACACTGACTAGCTCTGATCTTGGTCAGATGTCTCCTAGCCGGTACCCCCACATACAACACTGACTAGCCCTGATCCTGGTCAGATGTCTCCAAGCCGGTACCCCCACATACAACACTGAATACCCTGATCCTGGTCAGATGTCTCCTAGCCGGTACCCCCACATACAACACTGACTAGCCCTGATCCTGGTCAGATGTCTTCTAGCCGGTACCCCCACATACAACACTGACTAGCCCTGATCCTGGTCAGATGTCTCCTAGCCGGTACCCCCACATGCAACACTGATTATCCCTGATCCTGGTCAGATGTCTCCTAGCCGGTACCCCCACATACAACACTGACTAGCCCTGATCCTGGTCAGAGGTCTCCTAGCCGGTACCCCCACATACAACACTGACTAGCCCTGATCCTGGTCAGATGTCTCCTAGCCGGTACCCCCACATACAACACTGACTAGCCCTGATCCTGGTCAGATGTCTCCTAGCCGGTACCCTCACATAAAACACTGACTAGCCCTGATCCTGGTCAGGTGTCTCGTAGCCAGTACCCCCACATACAACACTGACTAGCCCTGATCCTGGTCAGATGTCTCCTAGCCGGTACCCTCACATACAACACTGACTAGCCCTGATCCTGGTCAGATGTCTCCTAGCCGGTACCCCCACATACAACACTGACTAGCCCTGATCCTGGTCAGATGTCTCCTAGCCGGTACCCTCACATAAAACACTGACTAGCCCTGATCCTGGTCAGGTGTCTCCTAGCCAGTACCCCCACACACAACACAGACTAGCCCTGATCCTGGTCAGATGTCTCCTAGCCGGTACCCCCACATACAACACTGACTAGCCTTGATCCTGGTCAGATGTCTCCTAGCCGGTACCCCCACATACAACACTGACTAGCCCTGATCCTGGTCAGATGTCTCCTAGCCGGTACCCTCACATAAAACACTGACTAGCCCTGATCCTGGTCAGATGTCTCCTAGCCGGTACCCCCACATACAACACTGACTAGCCCTGATCCTGGTCAGATGTCTCCTAGCCGGTACCCCAACATAAAACACTGACTAGCCCTGATCCTGGTCAGATGTCTCCTAGCCGGTACCCCCACATAAAACACTGACTAGCCCTGATCCTGGTCAGATGTCTCCTAGCCGGTACCCCCACGTAAAACACTGACTAGCCCTGATCCTGGTCAGATGTCTCCTAGCCGGTACCGTCACATAAAACACTGACTAGCCCTGATCCTGGTCAGATGTCTCCTAGCCGGTACCCCCACATAAAACACTGACTAGCCCTGATCCTGGTCAGATGTCTCCTAGCCGGTACCCTCACATAAAACACTGACTAGCCCTGATCCTGGTCAGATGTCTCCTAGCCGGTACCCCCACATAAAACACTGACTAGCCCTGATCCTGGTCAGATGTCTCCTAGCCGGTACCCCCACTTAAAACACTGACTAGCCCTGATCCTGGTCAGATGTCTCCTAGCCGGTACCCCCACACAAAACACTGATTATCCCTGATCCTGGTCAGATGTCTCTTAGCCGGTACCCCCACATACAACACTGACTAGCCCTGATCCTGGTCAGATGTCTCCTAGCCGGTACCCCCACATAAAACACTGACTAGCCCTGATCCTGGTCAGATGTCTCCTAGCCGGTACCCTCACATAAAACACTGATTATCCCTGATCCTGGTCAGATGTCTCCTAGCCGGTACCTCCACATACAACACTGATTATCCCTGATCCTGGTCAGATGTCTCCTAGCCGGTACCCCCACATACAACACTGACTAGCCCTGATCCTGGTCAGATGTCTCCTAGCCGGTACCCCCACATACAACACTGATTATCCCTGATCCTGGTCAGATGTCTCCTAGCCGGTACCCCGACATACAACACTGACTAGCCCTGATCCTGGTCAGATGTCTCTTAGCCGGTACCCCCACATACAACACTGACTAGCCCTGATCCTGGTCAGGTGTCTCCTAGCCAGTACCCCCACATACAACACTGATTATCCCTGATCCTGGTCAGGTGTCTCCTAGCCGGTACCCCCACATACAACACTGATTATCCCTGATCCTGGTCAGATGTCTCCTAGTGGGTACCCCCACATACAACACTGATTATCCCTGATCCTGGTCAGGTGTCTCCTAGCCGGTACCCCCACATACAACACTGACTAGCCCTGATCCTGGTCAGATGTCTCCAAGCCGGTACCCTCACATAAAACACTGACTAGCCCTGATCCTGGTCAGATGTCTCCTAGCCGGTACCCCCACATAAAACACTGACTAGCCCTGATCCTGGTCAGATGTCTCCTAGCCGGTACCCCCACTTAAAACACTGACTAGCCCTGATCCTGGTCAGATGTCTCCTAGCCGGTACCCCCACATAAAACACTGATTATCCCTGATCCTGGTCAGATGTCTCTTAGCCGGTACCCCCACATACAACACTGACTAGCCCTGATCCTGGTCAGATGTCTCCTAGCCGGTACCCCCACATACAACACTGACTAGCCCTGATCCTGGTCAGATGTCTCCTAGCCGGTACCCCCACATACAACACTGATTATCCCTGATCCTGGTCAGATGTCTCCTAGCCGGTACCCCGACATACAACACTGACTAGCCCTGATCCTGGTCAGATGTCTCTTAGCCGGTACCCCCACATACAACACTGACTAGCCCTGATCCTGGTCAGGTGTCTCCTAGCCAGTACCCCCACATACAACACTGATTATCCCTGATCCTGGTCAGGTGTCTCCTAGCCGGTACCCCCACATACAACACTGATTATCCCTGATCCTGGTCAGGTGTCTCCTAGCCGGTACCCCCACATACAACACTGATTATCCCTGATCCTGGTCAGGTGTCTCCTAGCCGGTACCCCCACATACAACACTGACTAGCCCTGATCCTGGTCAGATGTCTCCTAGCCGGTACCCTCACATAAAACACTGACTAGCCCTGATCCTGGTCAGATGTCTCCTAGCCGGTACCCCCACATAAAACACTGACTAGCCCTGATCCTGGTCAGATGTCTCCTAGCCGGTACCCCCACTTAAAACACTGACTAGCCCTGATCCTGGTCAGATGTCTCCTAGCCGGTACCCCCACATAAAACACTGATTATCCCTGATCCTGGTCAGATGTCTCTTAGCCGGTACCCCCACATACAACACTGACTAGCCCTGATCCTGGTCAGATGTCTCCTAGCCGGTACCCCCACATACAACACTGACTAGCCCTGAACCTGGTCAGGTGTCTCCTAGCCAGTACCCCCACATACAACACTGATTATCCCTGATCCTGGTCAGATGTCTCCTAGTCGGTACCCCCACATACAACACTGATTATCCCTGATCCTGGTCAGGTGTCTCCTAGCCGGTACCCCCACATACAACACTGATTATCCCTGATCCTGGTCAGGTGTCTCCTAGCCGGTACCCCCACATACAACACTGATTATCCCTGATCCTGGTCAGGTGTCTCCTAGTCGGTACCCCCACATACAACACTGATTATCCCTGATCCTGGTCAGATGTCTCCTAGTTGGTACCCCCACATACAACACTGATTATCCCTGATCCTGGTCAGGTGTCTCCTTGCCGGTACCCCCACATAAAACACTGACTATCCCTGATCCTGGTCAGATGTCTCCTAGCCGGTACCCCCACATACAACACTGATTATCCCTGATCCTGGTCAGATGTCTCGTAGCCGGTACCCCCACATACAACACTGATTATCCCTGATCCTGGTCAGGTGTCTCCTAGCTGGTACCCCCACATACAACACTGATTATCCCTGATCCTGGTCAGATGTCTCCTAGCCGGTACCCCCATATACAACACTGACTAGCCCTGATCCTGGTCAGATGTCTCCTAGCTGGTACCCCCACATACAACACTGACTAGCCCTGATCCTGGTCAGATGTCTCCTAGCTGGTACCCCCACATAAAACACTGACTAGCCCTGATCTTGGTCAGATGTCTCCTAGCCGGTACCCCCACATACAACACTGACTAGCCCTGATCCTGGTTAGATGTCTCCAAGCCGGTACCCCCACATACAACACTGACTAGCCCTGATCCTGGTCAGATGTCTCCTAGCCGGTACCCCCACATACAACACTGACTAGCCCTGATCCTGGTCAGATGTCTTCTAGCCGGTACCCCCACATACAACACTGACTAGCCCTGATCCTGGTCAGATGTCTCCTAGCCGGTACCCCCACATGCAACACTGATTATCCCTGATCCTGGTCAGATGTCTCCTAGCCGGTACCCCCACATACAACACTGATTATCCCTGATCCTGGTCAGATGTCTCCTAGTCGGTACCCCCACATACAACACTGATTATCCCTGATCCTGGTCAGGTGTCTCCTAGCCGGTACCCCCACATACAACACTGATTATCCCTGATCCTGGTCAGGTGTCTCCTAGCCGGTACCCCCACATACAACACTGATTATCCCTGATCCTGGTCAGGTGTCTCCTAGTCGGTACCCCCACATACAACACTGATTATCCCTGATCCTGGTCAGATGTCTCCTATTTGGTACCCCCACATACAACACTGATTATCCCTGATCCTGGTCAGGTGTCTCCTTGCCGGTACCCCCACATAAAACACTGACTATCCCTGATCCTGGTCAGATGTCTCCTAGCCTGTACCCCCACATACAACACTGATTATCCCTGATCCTGGTCAGATGTCTCCTAGCCGGTACCCCCACATACAACACTGATTATCCCTGATCCTGGTCAGGTGTCTCCTAGCTGGTACCCCCACATACAACACTGATTATCCCTGATCCTGGTCAGATGTCTCCTAGCCGGTACCCCCATATACAACACTGACTAGCCCTGATCCTGGTCAGATGTCTCCTAGCTGGTACCCCCACATACAACACTGACTAGCCCTGATCCTGGTCAGATGTCTCCTAGCTGGTACCCCCACATAAAACACTGACTAGCCCTGATCTTGGTCAGATGTCTCCTAGCCGGTACCCCCACATACAACACTGACTAGCCCTGATCCTGGTTAGATGTCTCCAAGCCGGTACCCCATATACAACACTGACTAGCCCTGATCCTGGTCAGGTGTCTCCTAGCCGGTACCCCCACATACAACACTGACTAGCCCTGATCCTGGTCAGATGTCTTCTAGCCGGTACCCCCACATACAACACTGACTAGCCCTGATCCTGGTCAGATGTCTCCTAGCCGGTACCCCCACTTAAAACACTGACTAGCCCTGATCCTGGTCAGATGTCTCCTAGCCGGTACCCCCACATACAACACTGACTAGCCCTGATCCTGGTCAGAGGTCTCCTAGCCGGTACCCCCACATACAACACTGACTAGCCCTGATCCTGGTCAGATGTCTCCTAGCCGGTATCCCCACATACAACACTGACTAGCCCTGATCCTGGTCAGATGTCTCCTAGCCGGTACCCTCACATAAAACACTGACTAGCCCTGATCCTGGTCAGGTGTCTCGTAGCCAGTACCCCCACATACAACACTGACTAGCCCTGATCCTGGTCAGATGTCTCCTAGCCGGTACCCTCACATACAACACTCACTAGCCCTGATCCTGGTCAGATGTCTCCTAGCCGGAACCCTCACATAAAACACTGACTAGCCCTGATCCTGGTCAGGTGTCTCCTAGCCAGTACCCCCACACACAACACTGACTAGCCCTGATCCTGGTCAGATGTCTCCTAGCCGGTACCCCCACATACAACACTGACTAGCCTTGATCCTGGTCAGATGTCTCCTAGCCGGTACCCCCACATACAACACTGACTAGCCCTGATCCTGGTCAGAGGTCTCCTAGCCGGTACCCCCACATACAACACTGACTAGCCCTGATCCTGGTCAGATGTCTCCTAGCCGGTACCCCCACATACAACACTGACTAGCCCTGATCCTGGTCAGATGTCTCCTAGCCGGTACCCTCACATAAAACACTGACTAGCCCTGATCCTGGTCAGGTGTCTCCTAGCCAGTACCCCCACACACAACACTGACTAGCCCTGATCCTGGTCAGATGTCTCCAAGCCGGTACCCCCACATACAATACTGACTAGCCTTGATCCTGGTCAGATGTCTCCTAGCCGGTACCCCCACATACAACACTGACTAGCCCTGATCCTGGTCAGATGTCTCCTAGCCGGTACCCTCACATAAAACACTGACTAGCCCTGATCCTGGTCAGATGTCTCCTAGCCGGTACCCCCACATACAACACTGACTAGCCCTGATCCTGGTCAGATGTCTCCTAGCCGGTACCCCCACATAAAACACTGACTAGCCCTGATCCTGGTCAGATGTCTCCTAGCCGGTACCCTCACATAAAACACTGACTAGCCCTGATCCTGGTCAGATGTCTCCTAGCCGGTACCCCCACATAAAACACTGACTAGCCCTGATCCTGGTCAGATGTCTCCTAGCCGGTACCCTCACATAAAACACTGACTAGCCCTGATCCTGGTCAGATGTCTCCTAGCCGGTACCCTCACATAAAACACTGACTAGCCCTGATCCTGGTCAGATGTCTCCTAGCCGGTACCCCCACTTAAAACACTGACTAGCCCTGATCCTGGTCAGATGTCTCCTAGCCGGTACCCCCACATAAAACACTGATTATCCCTGATCCTGGTCAGATGTCTCTTAGCCGGTACCCCCACATACAACACTGACTAGCCCTGATCCTGGTCAGATGTCTCCTAGCCGGTACCCCCACATAAAACACTGACTAGCCCTGATCCTGGTCAGATGTCTGCTAGCCGGTACCCTCACATAAAACACTGATTATCCCTGATCCTGGTCAGATGTCTCCTAGCCGGTACCCCCACATACAACACTGATTATCCCTGATCCTGGTCAGATGTCTCCTAGTCGGTACCCCCACATACAACACTGATTATCCCTGATCCTGGTCAGGTGTCTCCTAGCCGGTACCCCCACATACAACACTGATTATCCCTGATCCTGGTCAGATGTCTCCTAGCCGGTACCCCCACATACAACACTGATTATCCCTGATCCTGGTCAGATGTCTCCTAGCCGGTACCCCCACATACAACACTGATTATCCCTGATCCTGGTCAGGTGTCTCCTAGCCGGTACCCCCACATACAACACTGATTATCCCTGATCCTGGTCAGGTGTCTCCTAGTCGGTACCCCCACATACAACACTGATTATCCCTGATCCTGGTCAGATGTCTCCTATTTGGTACCCCCACATACAACACTGATTATCCCTGATCCTGGTCAGGTGTCTCCTTGCCGGTACCCCCACATAAAACACTGACTATCCCTGATCCTGGTCAGATGTCTCCTAGCCTGTACCCCCACATACAACACTGATTATCCCTGATCCTGGTCAGATGTCTCCTAGCCGGTACCCCCACATACAACACTGATTATCCCTGATCCTGGTCAGGTGTCTCCTAGCTGGTACCCCCACATACAACACTGATTATCCCTGATCCTGGTCAGATGTCTCCTAGCCGGTACCCCCATATACAACACTGACTAGCCCTGATCCTGGTCAGATGTCTCCTAGCTGGTACCCCCACATACAACACTGACTAGCCCTGATCCTGGTCAGATGTCTCCTAGCTGGTACCCCCACATAAAACACTGACTAGCCCTGATCTTGGTCAGATGTCTCCTAGCCGGTACCCCCACATACAACACTGACTAGCCCTGATCCTGGTTAGATGTCTCCAAGCCGGTACCCCCACATACAACACTGACTAGCCCTGATCCTGGTCAGATGTCTCCTAGCCGGTACCCCCACATACAACACTGACTAGCCCTGATCCTGGTCAGATGTCTTCTAGCCGGTACCCCCACATACAACACTGACTAGCCCTGATCCTGGTCAGATGTCTCCTAGCCGGTACCCCCACATGCAACACTGATTATCCCTGATCCTGGTCAGATGTCTCCTAGCCGGTACCCCCACATACAACACTGATTATCCCTGATCCTGGTCAGATGTCTCCTAGTCGGTACCCCCACATACAACACTGATTATCCCTGATCCTGGTCAGGTGTCTCCTAGCCGGTACCCCCACATACAACACTGATTATCCCTGATCCTGGTCAGGTGTCTCCTAGCCGGTACCCCCACATACAACACTGATTATCCCTGATCCTGGTCAGGTGTCTCCTAGTCGGTACCCCCACATACAACACTGATTATCCCTGATCCTGGTCAGATGTCTCCTATTTGGTACCCCCACATACAACACTGATTATCCCTGATCCTGGTCAGGTGTCTCCTTGCCGGTACCCCCACATAAAACACTGACTATCCCTGATCCTGGTCAGATGTCTCCTAGCCTGTACCCCCACATACAACACTGATTATCCCTGATCCTGGTCAGATGTCTCCTAGCCGGTACCCCCACATACAACACTGATTATCCCTGATCCTGGTCAGGTGTCTCCTAGCTGGTACCCCCACATACAACACTGATTATCCCTGATCCTGGTCAGATGTCTCCTAGCCGGTACCCCCATATACAACACTGACTAGCCCTGATCCTGGTCAGATGTCTCCTAGCTGGTACCCCCACATACAACACTGACTAGCCCTGATCCTGGTCAGATGTCTCCTAGCTGGTACCCCCACATAAAACACTGACTAGCCCTGATCTTGGTCAGATGTCTCCTAGCCGGTACCCCCACATACAACACTGACTAGCCCTGATCCTGGTTAGATGTCTCCAAGCCGGTACCCCCATATACAACACTGACTAGCCCTGATCCTGGTCAGGTGTCTCCTAGCCGGTACCCCCACATACAACACTGACTAGCCCTGATCCTGGTCAGATGTCTTCTAGCCGGTACCCCCACATACAACACTGACTAGCCCTGATCCTGGTCAGATGTCTCCTAGCCGGTACCCCCACTTAAAACACTGACTAGCCCTGATCCTGGTCAGATGTCTCCTAGCCGGTACCCCCACATACAACACTGACTAGCCCTGATCCTGGTCAGAGGTCTCCTAGCCGGTACCCCCACATACAACACTGACTAGCCCTGATCCTGGTCAGATGTCTCCTAGCCGGTATCCCCACATACAACACTGACTAGCCCTGATCCTGGTCAGATGTCTCCTAGCCGGTACCCTCACATAAAACACTGACTAGCCCTGATCCTGGTCAGGTGTCTCGTAGCCAGTACCCCCACATACAACACTGACTAGCCCTGATCCTGGTCAGATGTCTCCTAGCCGGTACCCTCACATACAACACTCACTAGCCCTGATCCTGGTCAGATGTCTCCTAGCCGGAACCCTCACATAAAACACTGACTAGCCCTGATCCTGGTCAGGTGTCTCCTAGCCAGTACCCCCACACACAACACTGACTAGCCCTGATCCTGGTCAGATGTCTCCTAGCCGGTACCCCCACATACAACACTGACTAGCCTTGATCCTGGTCAGATGTCTCCTAGCCGGTACCCCCACATACAACACTGACTAGCCCTGATCCTGGTCTGAGGTCTCCTAGCCGGTACCCCCACATACAACACTGACTAGCCCTGATCCTGGTCAGATGTCTCCTAGCCGGTACCCCCACATACAACACTGACTAGCCCTGATCCTGGTCAGATGTCTTCTAGCCGGTACCCCCACATACAACACTGACTAGCCCTGATCCTGGTCAGATGTCTCCTAGCCGGTACCCCCACATGCAACACTGATTATCCCTGATCCTGGTCAGATGTCTCCTAGCCGGTACCCCCACATACAACACTGATTATCCCTGATCCTGGTCAGATGTCTCCTAGTCGGTACCCCCACATACAACACTGATTATCCCTGATCCTGGTCAGGTGTCTCCTAGCCGGTACCCCCACATACAACACTGATTATCCCTGATCCTGGTCAGGTGTCTCCTAGCCGGTACCCCCACATACAACACTGATTATCCCTGATCCTGGTCAGGTGTCTCCTAGTCGGTACCCCCACATACAACACTGATTATCCCTGATCCTGGTCAGATGTCTCCTATTTGGTACCCCCACATACAACACTGATTATCCCTGATCCTGGTCAGGTGTCTCCTTGCCGGTACCCCCACATAAAACACTGACTATCCCTGATCCTGGTCAGATGTCTCCTAGCCTGTACCCCCACATACAACACTGATTATCCCTGATCCTGGTCAGATGTCTCCTAGCCGGTACCCCCACATACAACACTGATTATCCCTGATCCTGGTCAGGTGTCTCCTAGCTGGTACCCCCACATACAACACTGATTATCCCTGATCCTGGTCAGATGTCTCCTAGCCGGTACCCCCATATACAACACTGACTAGCCCTGATCCTGGTCAGATGTCTCCTAGCTGGTACCCCCACATACAACACTGACTAGCCCTGATCCTGGTCAGATGTCTCCTAGCTGGTACCCCCACATAAAACACTGACTAGCCCTGATCTTGGTCAGATGTCTCCTAGCCGGTACCCCCACATACAACACTGACTAGCCCTGATCCTGGTTAGATGTCTCCAAGCCGGTACCCCCATATACAACACTGACTAGCCCTGATCCTGGTCAGGTGTCTCCTAGCCGGTACCCCCACATACAACACTGACTAGCCCTGATCCTGGTCAGATGTCTTCTAGCCGGTACCCCCACATACAACACTGACTAGCCCTGATCCTGGTCAGATGTCTCCTAGCCGGTACCCCCACTTAAAACACTGACTAGCCCTGATCCTGGTCAGATGTCTCCTAGCCGGTACCCCCACATACAACACTGACTAGCCCTGATCCTGGTCAGAGGTCTCCTAGCCGGTACCCCCACATACAACACTGACTAGCCCTGATCCTGGTCAGATGTCTCCTAGCCGGTATCCCCACATACAACACTGACTAGCCCTGATCCTGGTCAGATGTCTCCTAGCCGGTACCCTCACATAAAACACTGACTAGCCCTGATCCTGGTCAGGTGTCTCGTAGCCAGTACCCCCACATACAACACTGACTAGCCCTGATCCTGGTCAGATGTCTCCTAGCCGGTACCCTCACATACAACACTCACTAGCCCTGATCCTGGTCAGATGTCTCCTAGCCGGAACCCTCACATAAAACACTGACTAGCCCTGATCCTGGTCAGGTGTCTCCTAGCCAGTACCCCCACACACAACACTGACTAGCCCTGATCCTGGTCAGATGTCTCCTAGCCGGTACCCCCACATACAACACTGACTAGCCTTGATCCTGGTCAGATGTCTCCTAGCCGGTACCCCCACATACAACACTGACTAGCCCTGATCCTGGTCTGAGGTCTCCTAGCCGGTACCCCCACATACAACACTGACTAGCCCTGATCCTGGTCAGATGTCTCCTAGCCGGTACCCCCACATACAACACTGACTAGCCCTGATCCTGGTCAGATGTCTCCTAGCCGGTACCCTCACATAAAACACTGACTAGCCCTGATCCTGGTCAGGTGTCTCCTAGCCAGTACCCCCACACACAACACTGACTAGCCCTGATCCTGGTCAGATGTCTCCAAGCCGGTACCCCCACATACAATACTGACTAGCCTTGATCCTGGTCAGATGTCTCCTAGCCGGTACCCCCACATACAACACTGACTAGCCCTGATCCTGGTCAGATGTCTCCTAGCCGGTACCCTCACATAAAACACTGACTAGCCCTGATCCTGGTCAGATGTCTCCTAGCCGGTACCCCCACATACAACACTGACTAGCCCTGATCCTGGTCAGATGTCTCCTAGCCGGTACCCCCACATAAAACACTGACTAGCCCTGATCCTGGTCAGATGTCTCCTAGCCGGTACCCTCACATAAAACACTGACTAGCCCTGATCCTGGTCAGATGTCTCCTAGCCGGTACCCCCACATAAAACACTGACTAGCCCTGATCCTGGTCAGATGTCTCCTAGCCGGTACCCTCACATAAAACACTGACTAGCCCTGATCCTGGTCAGATGTCTCCTAGCCGGTACCCTCACATAAAACACTGACTAGCCCTGATCCTGGTCAGATGTCTCCTAGCCGGTACCCCCACTTAAAACACTGACTAGCCCTGATCCTGGTCAGATGTCTCCTAAACGGTACCCCCACATAAAACACTGATTATCCCTGATCCTGGTCAGATGTTTCTTAGCCGGTACCCCCACATACAACACTGACTAGCCCTGATCCTGGTCAGATGTCTCCTAGCCGGTACCCCCACATAAAACACTGACTAGCCCTGATCCTGGTCAGATGTCTGCTAGCCGGTACCCTCACATAAAACACTGATTATCCCTGATCCTGGTCAGATGTCTCCTAGCCGGTACCCCCACATACAACACTGATTATCCCTGATCCTGGTCAGATGTCTCCTAGTCGGTACCCCCACATACAACACTGATTATCCCTGATCCTGGTCAGGTGTCTCCTAGCCGGTACCCCCACATACAACACTGATTATCCCTGATCCTGGTCAGGTGTCTCCTAGCCGGTACCCCCACATACAACACTGATTATCCCTGATCCTGGTCAGGTGTCTCCTAGTCGGTACCCCCACATACAACACTGATTATCCCTGATCCTGGTCAGATGTCTCCTAGTCGGTACCCCCACATACAACACTGATTATCCCTGATCCTGGTCAGGTGTCTCCAAGCCGGTACCCCCACATACAACACTGACTAGTCCTGATCCTGGTCAGATGTCTCCTAGCCGGTACCCCCACATACAACACTGACTAGCCCTGATCCTGGTCAGATGTCTTCTAGCCGGTACCCCCACATACAACACTGACTAGCCCTGATCCTGGTCAGATGTCTCCTAGCCGGTACCCCCACATACAACACTGATTATCCCTTATCCTGGTCAGGTGTCTCCTAGCCGGTACCCCCACATACAACACTGACTAGCCCTGATCCTGGTCAGATGTCTCCTAGCCGGTACCCTCACATAAAACACTGACTAGCCCTGATCCTGGTCAGATGTCTCCTAGCCGGTACCCCCACATAAAACACTGACTAGCCCTGATCCTGGTCAGATGTCTCCTAGCCGGTACCCCCACTTAAAACACTGACTAGCCCTGATCCTGGTCAGATGTCTCCTAGCCGGTACCCCCACATAAAACACTGATTATCCCTGATCCTGGTCAGATGTCTCTTAGCCGGTACCCCCACATACAACACTGACTAGCCCTGATCCTGGTCAGATGTCTCCTAGCCGGTACCCCCACATACAACACTGACTAGCCCTGAACCTGGTCAGGTGTCTCCTAGCCAGTACCCCCACATACAACACTGATTATCCCTGATCCTGGTCAGATGTCTCCTAGTCGGTACCCCCACATACAACACTGATTATCCCTGATCCTGGTCAGGTGTCTCCTAGCCGGTACCCCCACATACAACACTGATTATCCCTGATCCTGGTCAGGTGTCTCCTAGCCGGTACCCCCACATACAACACTGATTATCCCTGATCCTGGTCAGGTGTCTCCTAGTCGGTACCCCCACATACAACACTGATTATCCCTGATCCTGGTCAGATGTCTCCTAGTTGGTACCCCCACATACAACACTGATTATCCCTGATCCTGGTCAGGTGTCTCCTTGCCGGTACCCCCACATAAAACACTGACTATCCCTGATCCTGGTCAGATGTCTCCTAGCCGGTACCCCCACATAAAACACTGATTATCCCTGATCCTGGTCAGATGTCTCCTAGCCGGTACCCCCACATACAACACTGATTATCCCTGATCCTGGTCAGGTGTCTCCTAGCTGGTACCCCCACATACAACACTGATTATCCCTGATCCTGGTCAGATGTCTCCTAGCCGGTACCCCCATATACAACACTGACTAGCCCTGATCCTGGTCAGATGTCTCCTAGCTGGTACCCCCACATACAACACTGACTAGCCCTGATCCTGGTCAGATGTCTCCTAGCTGGTACCCCCACATAAAACACTGACTAGCCCTGATCTTGGTCAGATGTCTCCTAGCCGGTACCCCCACATACAACACTGACTAGCCCTGATCCTGGTTAGATGTCTCCAAGCCGGTACCCCCACATACAACACTGACTAGCCCTGATCCTGGTCAGATGTCTCCTAGCCGGTACCCCCACATACAACACTGACTAGCCCTGATCCTGGTCAGATGTCTTCTAGCCGGTACCCCCACATACAACACTGACTAGCCCTGATCCTGGTCAGATGTCTCCTAGCCGGTACCCCCACATGCAACACTGATTATCCCTGATCCTGGTCAGATGTCTCCTAGCCGGTACCCCCACATACAACACTGATTATCCCTGATCCTGGTTAGATGTCTCCTAGTCGGTACCCCCACATACAACACTGATTATCCCTGATCCTGGTCAGGTGTCTCCTAGCCGGTACCCCCACATACAACACTTATTATCCCTGATCCTGGTCAGGTGTCTCCTAGCCGGTACCCCCACATACAACACTGATTATCCCTGATCCTGGTCAGGTGTCTCCTAGTCGGTACCCCCACATACAACACTGATTATCCCTGATCCTGGTCAGATGTCTCCTATTTGGTACCCCCACATACAACACTGATTATCCCTGATCCTGGTCAGGTGTCTCCTTGCCGGTACCCCCACATAAAACACTGACTATCCCTGATCCTGGTCAGATGTCTCCTAGTCGGTACCCCCACATACAACACTGATTATCCCTGATCCTGGTCAGGTGTCTCCTAGCCGGTACCCCCACATACAACACTGATTATCCCTGATCCTGGTCAGGTGTCTCCTAGCCGGTACCCCCACATACAACACTGATTATCCCTGATCCTGGTCAGGTGTCTCCTAGTCGGTACCCCCACATACAACACTGATTATCCCTGATCCTGGTCAGATGTCTCCTAGTTGGTACCCCCACATACAACACTGATTATCCCTGATCCTGGTCAGGTGTCTCCTTGCCGGTACCCCCACATAAAACACTGACTATCCCTGATCCTGGTCAGATGTCTCCTAGCCGGTACCCCCACATACAACACTGATTATCCCTGATCCTGGTCAGATGTCTCCTAGCCGGTACCCCCACATACAACACTGATTATCCCTGATCCTGGTCAGGTGTCTCCTAGCTGGTACCCCCACATACAACACTGATTATCCCTGATCCTGGTCAGATGTCTCCTAGCCGGTACCCCCATATACAACACTGACTAGCCCTGATCCTGGTCAGATGTCTCCTAGCTGGTACCCCCACATACAACACTGACTAGCCCTGATCCTGGTCAGATGTCTCCTAGCTGGTACCCCCACATAAAACACTGACTAGCCCTGATCTTGGTCAGATGTCTCCTAGCCGGTACCCCCACATACAACACTGACTAGCCCTGATCCTGGTTAGATGTCTCCAAGCCGGTACCCCCACATACAACACTGACTAGCCCTGATCCTGGTCAGATGTCTCCTAGCCGGTACCCCCACATACAACACTGACTAGCCCTGATCCTGGTCAGATGTCTTCTAGCCGGTACCCCCACATACAACACTGACTAGCCCTGATCCTGGTCAGATGTCTCCTAGCCGGTACCCCCACATGCAACACTGATTATCCCTGATCCTGGTCAGATGTCTCCTAGCCGGTACCCCCACATACAACACTGATTATCCCTGATCCTGGTTAGATGTCTCCTAGTCGGTACCCCCACATACAACACTGATTATCCCTGATCCTGGTCAGGTGTCTCCTAGCCGGTACCCCCACATACAACACTTATTATCCCTGATCCTGGTCAGGTGTCTCCTAGCCGGTACCCCCACATACAACACTGATTATCCCTGATCCTGGTCAGGTGTCTCCTAGTCGGTACCCCCACATACAACACTGATTATCCCTGATCCTGGTCAGATGTCTCCTATTTGGTACCCCCACATACAACACTGATTATCCCTGATCCTGGTCAGGTGTCTCCTTGCCGGTACCCCCACATAAAACACTGACTATCCCTGATCCTGGTCAGATGTCTCCTAGCCGGTACCCCCACATACAACACTGATTATCCCTGATCCTGGTCAGATGTCTCCTAGCCGGTACCCCCACATACAACACTGATTATCCCTGATCCTGGTCAGGTGTCTCCTAGCTGGTGCCCCCACATACAACACTGATTATCCCTGATCCTGGTCAGATGTCTCCTAGCCGGTACCCCCATATACAACACTGACTAGCCCTGATCCTGGTCAGATGTCTCCTAGCTGGTACCCCCACATACAACACTGACTAGCCCTGATCCTGGTCAGATGTCTCCTAGCTGGTACCCCCACATAAAACACTGACTAGCCCTGATCTTGGTCAGATGTCTCCTAGACGGTACCCCCACATACAACACTGACTAGCCCTGATCCTGGTTAGATGTCTCCAAGCCGGTACCCCCACATACAACACTGACTAGCCCTAATCCTGGTCAGATGTCTCCTAGCCGGTACCCCCACATACAACACTGACTAGCCCTGATCCTGGTCAGATGTCTTCTAGCCGGTACCCCCACATACAACACTGACTAGCCCTGATCCTGGTCAGATGTCTCCTAGCCGGTACCCCCACTTAAAACACTGACTAGCCCTGATCCTGGTCAGATGTCTCCTAGCCGGTACCCCCACATACAACACTGACTAGCCCTGATCCTGGTCAGAGGTCTCCTAGCCGGTACCCCCACATACAACACTGACTAGCCCTGATCCTGGTCAGATGTCTCCTAGCCGGTATCCCCACATACAACACTGACTAGCCCTGATCCTGGTCAGATGTCTCCTAGCCGGTACCCTCACATAAAACACTGACTAGCCCTGATCCTGGTCAGGTGTCTCGTAGCCAGTACCCCCACATACAACACTGACTAGCCCTGATCCTGGTCAGATGTCTCCTAGCCGGTACCCTCACATACAACACTCACTAGCCCTGATCCTGGTCAGATGTCTCCTAGCCGGAACCCTCACATAAAACACTGACTAGCCCTGATCCTGGTCAGGTGTCTCCTAGCCAGTACCCCCACACACAACACTGACTAGCCCTGATCCTGGTCAGATGTCTCCTAGCCGGTACCCCCACATACAACACTGACTAGCCTTGATCCTGGTCAGATGTCTCCTAGCCGGTACCCCCACATACAACACTGACTAGCCCTGATCCTGGTCAGAGGTCTCCTAGCCGGTACCCCCACATACAACACTGACTAGCCCTGATCCTGGTCAGATGTCTCCTAGCCGGTACCCCCACATACAACACTGACTAGCCCTGATCCTGGTCAGATGTCTCCTAGCCGGTACCCTCACATAAAACACTGACTAGCCCTGATCCTGGTCAGGTGTCTCCTAGCCAGTACCCCCACGTACAACACTGACTAGCCCTGATCCTGGTCAGATGTCTCCAAGCCGGTACCCCCACATACAATACTGACTAGCCTTGATCCTGGTCAGATGTCTCCTAGCCGGTACCCCCACATACAACACTGACTAGCCCTGATCCTGGTCAGATGTCTCCTAGCCGGTACCCTCACATAAAACACTGACTAGCCCTGATCCTGGTCAGATGTCTCCTAGCCGGTACCCCCACATACAACACTGACTAGCCCTGATCCTGGTCAGATGTCTCCTAGCCGGTACCCCAACATAAAACACTGACTAGCCCTGATCCTGGTCAGATGTCTCCTAGCCGGTACCCCCACATAAAACACTGACTAGCCCTGATCCTGGTCAGATGTCTCCTAGCCGGTACCCCCACATAAAACACTGACTAGCCCTGATCCTGGTCAGATGTCTCCTAGACGGTACCCTCACATAAAACACTGACTAGCCCTGATCCTGGTCAGATGTCTCCTAGCCGGTACCCCCACATAAAACACTGACTAGCCCTGATCCTGGTCAGATGTCTCCTAGCCGGTACCCTCACATAAAACACTGACTAGCCCTGATCCTGGTCAGATGTCTCCTAGCCGGTACCCTCACATAAAACACTGACTAGCCCTGATCCTGGTCAGATGTCTCCTAGCCGGTACCCCCACTTAAAACACTGACTAGCCCTGATCCTGGTCAGATGTCTCCTAGCCGGTACCCCCACATGCAACACTGATTATCCCTGATCCTGGTCAGATGTCTCCTAGCCGGTACCCCCACATACAACACTGACTATCCCTGATCCTGGTCAGAGGTCTCCTAGCCGGTACCCCCACATACAACACTGACTAGCCCTGATCCTGGTCAGATGTCTCCTAGCCGGTACCCCCACATACAACACTGACTAGCCCTGATCCTGGTCAGATGTCTCCTAGCCGGTACCCTCACATAAAACACTGACTAGCCCTGATCCTGGTCAGGTGTCTCGTAGCCAGTACCCCCACATACAACACTGACTAGCCCTGATCCTGGTCAGATGTCTCCTAGCCGGTACCCTCACATACAACACTCACTAGCCCTGATCCTGGTCAGATGTCTCCTAGCCGGTACCCTCACATAAAACACTGACTAGCCCTGATCCTGGTCAGGTGTCTCCTAGCCAGTACCCCCACACACAACACTGACTAGCCCTGATCCTGGTCAGATGTCTCCTAGTCGGTACCCCCACATACAACACTGACTAGCCTTGATCCTGGTCAGATGTCTCCTAGCCGGTACCCCCACATACAACACTGACTAGCCCTGATCCTGGTCAGATGTCTCCTAGCCGGTACCCCCACATAAAACACTGACTAGCCCTGATCCTGGTCAGATGTCTCCTAGCCGGTACCCTCACATAAAACACTGATTATCCCTGATCCTGGTCAGATGTCTCCTAGCCGGTACCTCCACATACAACACTGATTATCCCTGATCCTGGTCAGATGTCTCCTAGCCGGTACCCCCACATACAACACTGACTAGCCCTGATCCTGGTCAGATGTCTCCTAGCCGGTACCCCCACATACAACACTGATTATCCCTGATCCTGGTCAGGTGTCTCCTAGCCGGTACCCCGACATACAACACTGACTAGCCCTGATCCTGGTCAGATGTCTCTTAGCCGGTACACCCACATACAACACTGACTAGCCCTGATCCTGGTCAGGTGTCTCCTAGCCAGTACCCCCACATACAACACTGATTATCCCTGATCCTGGTCAGGTGTCTCCTAGCCGGTACCCCCACATACAACACTGATTATCCCTGATCCTGGTCAGGTGTCTCCTAGTCGGTACCCCCACATACAACACTGATTATCCCTGATCCTGGTCAGGTGTCTCCTAGCCGGTACCCCCACATACAACACTGATTATCCCTGATCCTGGTCAGATGTCTCCTAGCCGGTACCCTCACATAAAACACTGACTAGCCCTGATCCTGGTCAGATGTCTCCTAGCCGGTACCCCCACTTAAAACACTGACTAGCCCTGATCCTGGTCAGATGTCTCCTAGCCGGTACCCCCACATAAAACACTGATTATCCCTGATCCTGGTCAGATGTCTCTTAGCCGGTACCCCCACATACAACACTGATTATCCCTGATCCTGGTCAGGTGTCTCCTAGTCGGTACCCCCACATACAACACTGATTATCCCTGATCCTGGTCAGATGTCTCCTAGTCGGTACCCCCACATACAACACTGATTATCCCTGATCCTGGTCAGATGTCTCCTTGCCGGTACCCCCACATAAAACACTGACTATCCCTGATCCTGGTCAGATGTCTCCTAGCCGGTACCCTCACATAAAACACTGACTAGCCCTGATCCTGGTCAGATGTCTCCTAGCCGGTACCCCCACATAAAACACTGACTAGCCCTGATCCTGGTCAGATGTCTCCTAGCCGGTACCCCCACTTAAAACACTGACTAGCCCTGATCCTGGTCAGATGTCTCCTAGCCGGTACCCCCACATAAAACACTGACATACTCTTAGCCCTCGAAATTATGAAAAAAGTAGGAAAAGCAAATATTGGATTTTGATACGCATTATGCAACAGTAACACATTTCTGAAGCAGAAACAACATTCAGATGCTCCAACTTTACCTGTCCCTTTACCTGTCCTTTTACCTGTCGCTTTACATGTCCCTTTACCTGTCCCTTTACCTGTAATTTTACCTGTCCCTTTACCTGTCCTTTTACCTGTCCCTTTACCTGTCATTTTACCTGTCATTTTACCTGTCCCTCTACCTGTCCCTTTACCTGTCCCTTTACCTGTCCTTTTACCTGTCCCTTTACCTGTCCCTTTACCTGTCTCTCCACTATTTTACAGGTGTTATTTGGTCCAGATGGTCCCTGGTCATCATTCCCAAGAATTGGTTTCTGTTTTGTTGCAACTGTTTTCTTGGTGCGTCAGGAGCCACCCAACTCTTTAGAATCTGGATGTGAGTGGAACAGACAGTTAGATACAGAGCTACACACCAACTTGTGCCCTATTCAATCAAACCATATTAGAGGGGAAAATCATAATAATTTGTCAGTGTACTGTATGTCAGTCATTGTCTGACAACAGGCTTGTTAAATACACAGTACCTCTCTGAAGGGCAAAGTGTGCTTTGTCACACATTTATGACAGCTTGTGACATTGTCCTTGGGCTTTGCCTTCTTTGTTGTGGTTTAAACCAGGCACATTACATGCCAAGCCTTCTGCCCTTGTGTTTTTCCTGTCAACTGAGTGATATAACCACAGAGATAAATGTAGATCCTGTTCTGCCTCTATGGATACAACACTGAATAAGTCTGTGGTGTCTACTGCTTTGGAAAGCGCATTTGTCAGAATTAGCTAACCGGCCCTAAAAGTTGTATTTGTTTCTGTGTGATCACTAGACTACAGTCCATATCATACAATCTGTTACTCTATAACTACTTGTCTTTCATTTGGTTACACTTTAAAATCAGAGATACGGATACTTTTATAAAGTCCACCAGGGTCTCTTCCTGAATGTAAAGGATAGCATGCCTGCCAACTTGTCTTTGCTCTCAAATCAAATCAATTTGTTTTATTTGTCACATACACATGGTTAGCAGATGTTAATGTGAGTGTAGCGAAATGCTTGTGCTTCTAGTTCCGACAATGCAGTAATAACCAACGAGTAATCTAGCTAACAATCCCAAAACTACTACCTTATACACACAAGTGTAAAGGGATAAAGAATATGTACATAATGTACATAATATGTACATAAAGATACATGAATGAGTGATGGTACAGAGCGGCATAGGCAAGATGCAGTAGATGGTATCGAGTACAGTATATACATATGAGATGAGTATTTAAACAAAGTGGCATAGGTCTCTGTTTGAACCTTTATTTTGGTTTGTTAAGGTCGGAGGTCAACCCTGTCCCTCTGTGTTTCTAGGTACCAACAGGAAGTAAAGAAGCAACAAGAAGCAGAGGCTGCTGAACTAAAAATAAAGCAGTTAGCAGAAGCCCATCCATTGTTGGATTATTTAGAACTAGCGACACTAACTAACTAGTGGATCTGATTAACTTGATTAAATGCAATTTCATCTTTGAGGACTTCAACGACCACAGAATCGTCCGACTCAATAACACCCGTCCCTCTGCAAAGCACAATTCATGCTGTTAATTAATAAGTATGAGGTGATGATGTGAGGATGACAGCATGTCTGCGTGAGGATGATGGTAAAATATTAGTAAAAGGTAAGATTAGGCAAAGAAACACACACATTTACAAATTCACACAACACTTTAAAGATGGTGAATGTTTGAGACTGATGATGGTTAATGTTGTATTTTTCAACACTAACACTTTGTTTTAGTCTTTTACCTCTTTGTCTGATTTTAGGACGTTGTGGTATGTATATATTTATTGAAAATAAATTCTACATTTGGGATAAAACTGTTCCTGACTTGAAGAAACCCTTCTCATGTGCATGAGGTTATTAATGGCCAACTTGATCATAAGCTAAGTTAAAAGATAAGCGTGGCCTCTTCAGTTTATTGTTTACATTGTGTCTTTGCCATGTACAGTCCACATCACATGTGAGGCGCATTCAGTAAGACACAACGTTTTGGAACGTTCAGATAGAAATATGTAATATTGAACAAACATGCCTCTCTGGCATGTAGACAACAGTTGGCAATTTAACGTGGCCCTGTTTTCTAGGAATTGCAAAATGGGGTGGGCTCATAGTGTGGGCTAACTCTCTCTACCAATGGCAGTGGGTTTGGGGCGGGGTTTATATTTCGGTACCGCCCCTCAGGTGACACTCCTACATAATAGACGGGTAGATGAGCCTGCTTTCTGCCAATGGTTCATACAGGCTATTCTGTATTCTAGTTACTATAGACAATCAATGACAGGGTGTACTAGAGCCACAATACAGCACATACTATTTATTTATTTTGAACTGTCGGTACCAAGTTCAACAAAAGTAGGAAATAAAACTCCAGTCTCCAGACATGGCTTTAGTGGGAGTTAGAGCTTCATACCACAGGATTCTTAACAAGATCGAGCTCAAACTACCTGCTAAACTGAGACCTTTCTACAACCATCCAGCAGGTAAGGACATCATTATTATCAGGCTCACCTCAACATGACAGATCTGCATCACTTCCACTGTTCTCACCATCTTACAGTACAGACACTATACTGTATACTCTGATACACGGTACCCCCACATACAACACTGACTAGCCCTGATCCTGGTCAGATGTCTCCTAGCCGGTACCCCCACATAAAACACTGACTAGCCCTGATCCTGGTCAGATGTCTCCTAGCCGGTACCCTCACATAAAACACTGATTATCCCTGATCCTGGTCAGATGTCTCCTAGCCGGTACCTCCACATACAACACTGATTATCCCTGATCCTGGTCAGATGTCTCCTAGCCGGTACCCCCACATACAACACTGACTAGCCCTGATCCTGGTCAGATGTCTCCTAGCCGGTACCCCCACATACAACACTGATTATCCCTGATCCTGGTCAGATGTCTCTTAGCCGGTACCCCCACATACAACACTGACTAGCCCTGATCCTGGTCAGGTGTCTCCTAGCCAGTACCCCCACATACAACACTGATTATCCCTGATCCTGGTCAGGTGTCTCCTAGCCGGTACCCCCACATAAAACACTGACTAGCCCTGATCCTGGTCAGATGTCTCCTAGCCGGTACCCCCACATACAACACTGACTAGCCCTGATCCTGGTCAGATGTCTCCAAGCCGGTACCCCCACATAAAACACTGATTATCCCTGATCCTGGTCAGATGTCTCCTAGCCGGTACCCCCACATAAAACACTGACATACTCTTAGCCCTCAAAATTATGAAAAAAGTAGGAAAAGCAAATATTGGATTTTTATACGCATTATGCAACAGTAACACATTTCTGAAGCAGAAACAACATTCAAATGCTCCAACTTCACCTGTCCTTTACCTCTCCCTTTACCTGTCCTTTTACCTGTCCCTTTACCTGTCCATTTACCTGTCATTTTACCTGTCCCTTTACCTGTCCCTTTACCTGTCTCTTTACTATTTTACAGGTGTTATTTGGTCCAGATGGTCCCTGGTCATCATTCCCAAGAATTGGTTTCTGTTTTGTTGCAACTGTTTTCTTGGTGCGTCAGGAGCCACCCAACTCTTTAGAATCTGGATGTGAGTGGAACAGACAGTTAGATACAGAGCTACACACCAACTTGTGCCCTTTCAATCAAACCATATTAGGGGGAAAATCATAATAATTTGTCAATGTACTGTATGTCAGTCATTGTCTGACAACAGGCTTGTTAAATACACAGTACCGCTCTGAAGGGCAAAGTGTGCTTGGTCACACATTTATGGCAGCTTGTGACATTGTCCTTGGGCTTTGCCTTCTTTGTTGTGGTTTAAACCAGGCACATTACATGCCAAGCCTTCTGCCCTTGTGTTTTTCCTGTCAACTGAGTGATATAACCACAGAGATAAATGTAGATCCTGTTCTGCCTCTATGGATACAACACTGAATAACTCTGTGGTGTCTATTGCTTTGGAAAGCGCATTTGTCAGAATTAGCTAACCGGCCCTAAAAGTTGTATTTGTTTCTGTGTGATCACTAGACTACAGTCCATATCATACAATCTGTTACTCTATAACTACTTGTCTTTCATTTGGTTACACTTTAAAATCAGAGATACGGATACTTTTATAAAGTCCACCAGGGTCTCTTCCTGAATGTAAAGGATAGCATGCCTGCCAACTTGTCTTTGCTCTCAAATCAAATCAATTTGTTTTATTTGTCACATACACATGGTTAGCAGATGTTAATGCGAGTGTAGCGAAATGCTTGTGCTTCTAGTTCCAACAATGCAGTAATAACCAACGAGTAATCTAGCTAACAATCCCAAAACTACTACCTTATACACACAAGTGTAAAGGGATAAAGAATATGTACATAAAGATACATGAATGAGTGATGGTACAGAGCGGCATAGGCAAGATGCAGTAGATGGTATCGAGTGCAGTATATACATATGAGATGAGTATGTAAACAAAGTGGCATTGGTCTCTGAGACCTATGATTAGTCTGTTTGAACCTTTATTTTGGTTTGTTAAGGTCGGAGGTCAACCCTGTCCCTCTGTGTTTCTAGGTACCAACAGGAGGTAAAGAAGCAACAAGAAGCAGAGGCTGCTGAACTAAAAATAAAGCAGTTAGCAGAGGCCCATCCATTGTTGGATTATTTAGAACTAGCGACACTAACTAACTAGTGGATCTGATTAACTTGATTAAATGCAATTTCATCTTTGAGGACTTCAACGACCACAGAATCGTCCGACTCAATAACACCCGTCCCTCTGCAAAGCACAATTCATGCTGTTAATTAATAAGTATGAGGTGATGATGTGAGGATGACAGCACGTCTGCGTGAGGATGATGGTAAAATATTAGTAAAAGGTAAGATTAGGCAAAGAAACACACACATTTACAAATTCACACAACACTTTAAAGATGGTGAATGTTTGAGACTGATGATGGTTAATGTTGTATTTTTCAACACTAACACTTTGTTTTAGTCTTTTACCTCTTTGTCTGATTTTAGGACGTTGTGGTATGTATATATTTATTGAAAATAAATTCTACATTTGGGATAAAACTGTTCCTGACTTGAAGAAACCCTTCACATGTGCATGAGGTTATTAATGGCCAACTTGATCATAAGCTAAGTTAAAAGATAAGCGTGGCCTCTTCAGTTTATTGTTTACATTGTGTCTTTGCCATGTACAGTCCACATCACATGTGAGGCGCATTCAGTAAGACACAACGTTTTGGAACGTTCAGATAGAAATATGTAATATTGAACAAACATGCCTCTCTGGCATGTAGACAACAGTTGGCAATTTAACGTGGCCCTGTTTTCTAGGAATTGCAAAATGGGGTGGGCTCATAGTGTGGGCTAACTCTCTCTACCAATGGCAGTGGGTTTGGGGCGGGGTTTATATTTCGGTACCGCCCCTCAGGTGACACTCCTACATAATAGACGGGTAGATGAGCCTGCTTTCTGCCAATGGTTCATACAGGCTATTCTGTATTCTAGTTACTATAGACAATCAATGACAGGGTGTACTAGAGCCACAATACAGCACATACTATTTATTTATTTTGAACTGTCGGTACCAAGTTCAACAAAAGTAGGAAATAAAACTCCAGTCTCCAGACATGGCTTTAGTGGGAGTTAGAGCTTCATACCACAGGATTCTTAACAAGATCGAGCTCAAACTACCTGCTAAACTGAGACCTTTCTACAACCATCCAGCAGGTAAGGACATCATTATTATCAGGCTCACCTCAACATGACAGATCTGCATCACTTCCACTGTTCTCACCATCTTACAGTACAGACACTATACTGTATACTCTGATACACGGTACCCCCACATACAACACTGACTAGCCCTGATCCTGGTCAGATGTCTCCTAGCCGGTACCCCCACATAAAACACTGACTAGCCCTGATCCTGGTCAGATGTCTCCTAGCCGGTACCCTCACATAAAACACTGATTATCCCTGATCCTGGTCAGATGTCTCCTAGCCGGTACCTCCACATACAACACTGATTATCCCTGATCCTGGTCAGATGTCTCCTAGCCGGTACCCCCACATACAACACTGACTAGCCCTGATCCTGGTCAGATGTCTCCTAGCCGGTACCCCCACATACAACACTGATTATCCCTGATCCTGGTCAGATGTCTCTTAGCCGGTACCCCCACATACAACACTGACTAGCCCTGATCCTGGTCAGGTGTCTCCTAGCCAGTACCCCCACATACAACACTGATTATCCCTGATCCTGGTCAGGTGTCTCCTAGCCGGTACCCCCACATAAAACACTGACTAGCCCTGATCCTGGTCAGATGTCTCCTAGCCGGTACCCCCACATACAACACTGACTAGCCCTGATCCTGGTCAGATGTCTCCAAGCCGGTACCCCCACATAAAACACTGATTATCCCTGATCCTGGTCAGATGTCTCCTAGCCGGTACCCCCACATAAAACACTGACATACTCTTAGCCCTCAAAATTATGAAAAAAGTAGGAAAAGCAAATATTGGATTTTTATACGCATTATGCAACAGTAACACATTTCTGAAGCAGAAACAACATTCAAATGCTCCAACTTCACCTGTCCTTTACCTCTCCCTTTACCTGTCCTTTTACCTGTCCCTTTACCTGTCCATTTACCTGTCATTTTACCTGTCCCTTTACCTGTCCCTTTACCTGTCTCTTTACTATTTTACAGGTGTTATTTGGTCCAGATGGTCCCTGGTCATCATTCCCAAGAATTGGTTTCTGTTTTGTTGCAACTGTTTTCTTGGTGCGTCAGGAGCCACCCAACTCTTTAGAATCTGGATGTGAGTGGAACAGACAGTTAGATACAGAGCTACACACCAACTTGTGCCCTTTCAATCAAACCATATTAGGGGGAAAATCATAATAATTTGTCAATGTACTGTATGTCAGTCATTGTCTGACAACAGGCTTGTTAAATACACAGTACCGCTCTGAAGGGCAAAGTGTGCTTGGTCACACATTTATGGCAGCTTGTGACATTGTCCTTGGGCTTTGCCTTCTTTGTTGTGGTTTAAACCAGGCACATTACATGCCAAGCCTTCTGCCCTTGTGTTTTTCCTGTCAACTGAGTGATATAACCACAGAGATAAATGTAGATCCTGTTCTGCCTCTATGGATACAACACTGAATAACTCTGTGGTGTCTATTGCTTTGGAAAGCGCATTTGTCAGAATTAGCTAACCGGCCCTAAAAGTTGTATTTGTTTCTGTGTGATCACTAGACTACAGTCCATATCATACAATCTGTTACTCTATAACTACTTGTCTTTCATTTGGTTACACTTTAAAATCAAAGATACGGATACTTTTATAAAGTCCACCAGGGTCTCTTCCTGAATGTAAAGGATAGCATGCCTGCCAACTTGTCTTTGCTCTCAAATCAAATCAATTTGTTTTATTTGTCACATACACATGGTTAGCAGATGTTAATGCGAGTGTAGCGAAATGCTTGTGCTTCTAGTTCCAACAATGCAGTAATAACCAACGAGTAATCTAGCTAACAATCCCAAAACTACTACCTTATACACACAAGTGTAAAGGGATAAAGAATATGTACATAAAGATACATGAATGAGTGATGGTACAGAGCGGCATAGGCAAGATGCAGTAGATGGTATCGAGTGCAGTATATACATATGAGATGAGTATGTAAACAAAGTGGCATTGGTCTCTGAGACCTATGATTAGTCTGTTTGAACCTTTATTTTGGTTTGTTAAGGTCGGAGGTCAACCCTGTCCCTCTGTGTTTCTAGGTACCAACAGGAGGTAAAGAAGCAACAAGAAGCAGAGGCTGCTGAACTAAAAATAAAGCAGTTAGCAGAGGCCCATCCATTGTTGGATTATTTAGAACTAGCGACACTAACTAACTAGTGGATCTGATTAACTTAATTAAATGCAATTTCATCTTTGAGGACTTCAACGACCACAGAATCGTCCAACTCAATAACACCCGTCCCTCTGCAAAGCACAATTCATGCTGTTAATGAATAAGTATGAGGTGATGATGTGAGGATGACAGCACGTCTGCGTGAGGATGATGGTAAAATATTAGTAAAAGGTAAGATTAGGCAAAGAAACACACACATTTACAAATTCACACAACACTTTAAAGATGGTGAATGTTTGAGACTGATGATGGTTAATGTTGTATTTTTCAACACTAACACTTTGTTTTAGTCTTTTACCTCTTTGTCTGATTTTAGGACGTTGTGGTATGTATATATTTATTGAAAATAAATTCTACATTTGGGATAAAACTGTTCCTGACTTGAAGAAACCCTTCACATGTGCATGAGGTTATTAATGGCCAACTTGATCATAAGCTAAGTTAAAAGATAAGCGTGGCCTCTTCAGTTTATTGTTTACATTGTGTCTTTGCCATGTACAGTCCACATCACATGTGAGGCGCATTCAGTAAGACACAACGTTTTGGAACGTTCAGATAGAAATATGTAATATTGAACAAACATGCCTCTCTGGCATGTAGACAACAGTTGGCAATTTAACGTGGCCCTGTTTTCTAGGAATTGCAAAATGGAGTGGGCTCATAGTGTGGGCTAACTCTCTCTACCAATGGCAGTGGGTTTGGGGCGGGGTTTATATTTCGGTACCGCCCCTCAGGTGACACTCCTACATAATAGACGGGTAGATGAGCCTGCTTTCTGCCAATGGTTCATACAGGCTATTCTGTATTCTAGTTACTATAGACAATCAATGACAGGGTGTACTAGAGCCACAATACAGCACATACTATTTATTTATTTTGAACTGTCGGTACCAAGTTCAACAAAAGTAGGAAATAAAACTCCAGTCTCCAGACATGGCTTTAGTGGGAGTTAGAGCTTCATACCACAGGATTCTTAACAAGATCGAGCTCAAACTACCTGCTAAACTGAGACCTTTCTACAACCATCCAGCAGGTAAGGACATCATTATTATCAGGCTCACCTCAACATGACACATCTGCATCACTTCCACTGTTCTCACCATCTTACAGTACAGACACTATACTGTATACTCTGATACACATTGTCAATATTTTCAATATGTATAATGTAAATGACGCCTGCTGTCTGTGCCTACTTATGAAAACAGCCTAACCAGTTCTGCTAGGGCGAGTATGAGGTGTTCTCTCATTTGTGTCTGGAAATAGCTAGCAAGTTAGCCAACGTTAGCTAGTTATCTTGGGTGCTTGACAGCCGTTGTGGGGTCAGAACACTCAACCCCACTCCTCGGCCAGAGCGTCCAGTGTGCTCCCAGAGCGAAACGCTCAGAGTTTACAAACGGGCAATCTGACAAAGCTCTGAATTTACGAACCGCCAGAGCGCACAATAAGCGCTCTCTGGCACTCCAGATTGAATTTACGAACATTTACAACGAACGACTGGTCGCGTCCATAGATACAGAACAAAAAGACTGAATTGAGTGGGTAGCGTCTCTGGCAACCGAACCGATAGAACGGACGAGCTGCCGGCTTGGGTAGCAACCCCAGATATGTGTCGGGACTATATCTTGTCGAAGGATGAAATAGTATGAATAAATTAATAAAAAATAAGACGTCGAGAGCCGGCAAACGTGCCAATACATACTCCAAACACCGGCTTCAAGGGATTACTAACATATTCAAATAAAGATTGACACATTTTCATTAAAAACGTTATTTTCATTAATTTATTCATACTATTGCATCATTCCACAAGATATAGTCCCGACACAAATCTAGGGTTACTACCCAAGCCGGCTGGTCGTTGGTTCTATCGGTTCGGTTGCCAGAGACGCGACCCAGTCATTTAGACTTTTAGTTCTCTATCTATGGACGCGACCCAGTCATTCAGACTTTTAGTTCTCTATCTATGGACGCGACCCAGTCATTCAGACTTTTAGTTCTCTATCTATGGACGCGACCCAGTCATTCAGTCTTTTAGTTCTCTATCTATGGACGCGACCCAGTCATTCAGACTTTTAGTTCTCTATCTATGGACACGACCCAGTCATTCAGTCTTTTAGTTCTCTATCTATGGACGCGACCCAGTCATTCAGACTTTTAGTTCTCTATCTATGGACGCGACCCAGTCGTTCAGTCTTTTAGTTCTCTATCTATGGACGCGACCCAGTCATTCAGTCTTTTAGTTCTCTATCTATGGACGCGACCCAGTCATTCAGACTTTTAGTTCTCTATCTATGGACGCGACCCAGTCGTTCAGTCTTTTAGTTCTCTATCTATGGACGCGACCCAGTCGTTCAGTCTTTTAGTTCTCTATCTATGGACGCGACCCAGTCGTTCAGACTTTTAGTTCTCTATCTATGGACGCGACCCAGTCATTCAGACTTTTAGTTATCTATCTATGGACGCGACCCAGTCGTTCAGTCTTTTAGTTCTCTATCTATGGACGCGACCCAGTCGTGATTTCGATTGGCAGAGAAACGCTGCATGCCTGTATGTCCCGACTCCCTACACTTTCATTACTAAGGGACACCTGGAGATCGGCGAGATAGACAGCAAGGTGTACACAAATCTCAGCTGTAACGAAATGTTAGTCTAAAATAAATGTGAGAAAATGTCTAGATGATTTTTACAGTAGAGATCAAGTTTATAAATTCCCTGCCTGGGCTGATGAGACAGTGGATTGCTCAATCAAACGGAACAGAATAAATGGGCATTTTAACATCATAGATTAAGGGTGCGTTCGTAAATTCGCTCTGGCTACATACTCGGATATCAGAGCACTGAGTGTGCCAGTGAGCAGAATAACTGATCCATTTACGAAGGCTCAACACCCTTTGAATATGGCCGGTGTCAGTAAACCTCGGTAAAAAAACGTAATTAAATTGTTGCCAGCATCACAGTTACAGTCATCAACACTCTAGATAACATGAAAACAGCCTAACCAGCTCTGCTAGGGCGAGTAAAATGGTCAGAGTGAGGTGTTCTCTCATTTATGTCTGGAAGTAGCTAGCCAGCTAGCTAACTTTAGCTAACAATGCGGTTTTAAACAATCAGCGTTCAGGATTAGAGCCACCCATTGTATACCTATGGATAATTCTGGATAAGAATTCTTCCATTAATTCTGGATCAAATCTACCATTTGGCACAGCAATTGACTTTTGCGGGGAGGGGTGTTACATTTTCAGAAAGGAGAAAGTGACTGCTATCATTTACTGACAAACAAGAGCATTAAACATTTGTATCAACAGAAATAGATAAACGGTCATATGAACTAGTGCTCTTTAGCATATGAATGAGTGCTCTAAACTTAGATTGAGTTGAAACCTGAGTTGAAACCTACAGTAGCAGTGCATGGACTTGGATGGGGGACCCTTGGTCAGTGCTAGTCAGTCTTAGACTAGCAAACCATGTGCAACCTTGACCTTGAGGTTATCTTAAATGGAGCAAACATAGTTTTATTACAGCAGTGTTGGTGTAGCAACTACGTCAGTCTGCAGCTGAATTGAAAATAGAGGTGAATAAGGACAAGCAGTGTTGATGCTGCTAATCTGAATGCTGATGAGGGAGTACACAGGGCTCTTCTCTCAGCCCTGGGGAGTTAGGGCTGAACTATAACAGTGTGTTAATGTGACAGAAGGTTGTTCCAATCAGTGGTTCTCAATTCCTGGTTCACAGGATATTGTTAATTAATATCAACATAGTTTGGGAGCATAATGATACAGAGATGAGATTAAAATCATAACGAAGATTAAAAGCAAAGCAATTAAGGAAAACCAAGTTGATAAAACAACCAGCCTCGCTATCAAATAGACAAGAGAAGGGAAGACTATGAATGGATAATATGTGTGAAGCTAAGTGATGTTCAACCACCATGTTTAGCACTCTTCAATAAATTATAGCCCTTGGCAAGTTTTCAATTGGCCAGAAGAGAGCAGGAGAATAACAGTTGTTAAAACCATAGGAAGATACTGATTTCAGTCACTTTCAGTTCCCCTTTATCTCTCTATTTCATATTTATATTTCACTCCTCAACAAAACATTAAAGGATTTCACAGTTTAATGCTGCACAACATTTATCTATTTATGGCACTTTTTCATGCCTAACTGCTTTGGCATATCCCAGACATCTATTCCACATTGGTTCAACTTAAATTCATTGAAATGACGTGGGAACAACGTTGATTCAACCAGTGTGGGCCCAGTGTGCGCTGAGGTGGAAGAAGCGAGGAGAGGTTTAGGATATGAAAGAGACGGTAGAACTGAAACAAACTTGAGAAACTAGAGTAAAAAGGGTTGACGTCAAGATTAGGATGAGCGGACAAGTCTCTAGTTGGTCCGTATGGAACAACACTTTGGTCTGGGAGGCAGGACTGGTTTGGGATCTCTTTGTCGCGGTATCAACCAACTGTTTACACAAAACTAACTCTCACATTAATCATTGTAATATTGTGTAATTGTACTCAACTTTAATTTCTAACCTTTCTAAATAAACACTGATATGCTTCCCTTTGTAGGTCCAAAGACAGTCTTCTTCTGGGCACCAGTGTGTAAATGGGTAAGAGTTGATATCCTTAACAAGTGTCTCATGTGCGGGACATCTTATAATGGTGCTAAAAGTATGCATGGTTGTGTGAAATTCTCTCTCTCTCTCTCTCTCTCTCTCTCTCTCTCTCTCTCTCTCTCTCTCTTTCTCTGTCTCTGTCTCTCTCTCTGTCTCTCTCTCTCTCTCTCTGTCTCTCTCTCTCTCTCCTCTCTCTCTCTCTCTCTCTCTCTCTCTCTCTCTCTCTCTCTCTCTCTCTCTCTCTCTCTCTCTCTCTCTCTCTCTCTCTCTCTCTCTCTCTCTCTCTCTCTCTCTCTCTCTCTCTCTCTCTCTCTCTCTCTCTCTCTCTCTCTCTCTCTCTCTCTCTCTCTCTCTACAGGGTCTGGTTATGGCTGGCATGGCTGATATGACAAGGCCAGCTGATAAACTGAGTCTCTCTCAGTCTGGAGTACTCATGACTACAGGTAATGGACATTGTAGGAAAGACAATGTTTGACATTTACATCCACTATGCAACAGGAAAAAAATCCTGAAGCTGAAAAACATTCAGATGCTCCAACTTTACCTGTCTTGTCACCCCTCTATTTTGCAGGTGTTATTTGGTCCCGATATTCTCTTGTCATTATTCCGAAGAACTGGGGTCTCTTTTTTGTCAACGGTTTTCTTGGATTGGCAGGAGCCAACCAACTTGTTCGAATCTGGATGTGAGTGGGACAGACTCCATAGTTACACACAGAGCTATGCAAACGGACATGCATGGCAGTGGGCCCCTATTCAATCAAACCCTATAAGGAGAAAAAAAGGGAAATAAAAACACAATTCTGATGGGGTGTATGTCAATCAATGCCATTGTCCGACAATAACATTGTTAATAATTATACAGTACTGCTTTGCAGGGCAAAGTGTGTTTGGTTAAAAACAGATTCATTTATGATAGTACATTGTCCTTGGACATGGTGTCGATACCAGTTTGGAACTTTTTTCAGACACATTTTTTGTTGGCAAACTGGTCCTGAGAGTTGTATGTTGCAACATTTGTTTACACTTTAAAAACAGAGGGCTAAATTGATCTGTCAGGGTCCTTGCCTGAATGTAAAGGATAGCATGCCTGCCAATTTGTCTTTGCTCTCTGAGACCTATGATTAGTCTGTTTGAACCTTTGTTTTGGTTTGTTAAGGTCGGAAGTTAACCCTGTCCCTCTGTGTTTCTAGGTACCAACAGGAAGTAAAGAAGCAACAGGACGAGAAGGCCCAGATCCCCATCATATAACACACACACACACACACACACACACACACACACACACACACACACACACACACACACACACACACACACACACACACACACACACACACACACACACACACACACACACACACACACACACACACACACATATTTAATTTCTTCATGTCTTAATCCATTTTTATACAAAGTCTGTAAAGTCAACCCTCAACAGTCACTAACACTGGTTTGATATACAGTACATATCACAGGTCTTATATACAGTACATATCACAGGTCTTATATACAGTACATATCACAGGTCTTATATACAGTACATATCACAGGTCTTATATACAGTACATATCACAGGTCTTATATACAGTACATATCACAGGTCTTATATACAGTACATATCACAGGTCTTATATACAGTACATATCACAGGTGGCCGGGTGCAACTTCATTTGGGAGGGCTGGCTCATAGTGATGGCTGGAACGGAATACATGGAATTTCCATGGTTACCATGTGTTTGATAACACTCTATTCACTCCATTCCAGCCATTAATATTAGCATTCCTCCCCTCAGCAGCTTCCTGTGATATGTATATAACCAGGCACTATATTCTAATAGGCCTAATGAATATGTAGGAATTTACATTCCTTCCTTTTTTGTGACTAAGGAAATATCAGGTTTTGGCTCTAACTCTCAATATTTGTAATATCAAATCAAATGTATTTATATAGCCCTTCGTACATCAGCTGATATCTCAAAGTGCTGTACAGAAACCCAGCCTAAAACCCCAAACAGCAAGCAATGCAGGTGTAGAAGCACGGTGGCTAGGAAAAACTCCCTAGAAAGGCCAAAACCTAGGAAGAAACCTAGAGAGGAACCAGGCTATGTGGGGTGGCCAGTCCTCTTCTGGCTGTGCCGGGTGGAGATTATAACAAAACATGGTCAAGATGTTCAAATGTTCATAAATGACCAGCATGGTCGAATAATAATAAGGCAGAATAGTTGAAACTGGAGCAGCAGCACAGTCAGGTGGACTGGGGACAGCAAGGAGTCATCATGTCAGGTATTCCTGGGGCATGGTCCTAGGGCTCAGGTCCTCCGAGAGAGAGAAAGAAAGAGAGAATTAGAGAGAGCATATGTGGGATGGCCAGTCCTCTTCTGGCTGTGCCGGGTGGAGATTATAACAGAACATGGCCAAGATGTTCAAATGTTCATAAATGACCAGCATGGTCGAATAATAATAAGGCAGAACAGTTGAAGCTGGAGCAGCAGCACAGCCAGGTGGACTGGGGACAGCAAGGAGTCATCATGTCAGGTAGTCCTGGGGCATGGTCCTAGGGCTCAGGTCCTCCGAGAGAGAGAAAGAGAGAAGGAGAGAATTAGAGAACGCACACTTAGATTCACACAGGACACCGAATAGGACAGGAGAAGTACTCCAGATATAACAAACTGACCCTAGCCCCCCGACACATAAACTACTGCAGCATAAATACTGGAGGCTGAGACAATAGATTAGATTTAGATAGATAGATAGATTTGTGCCCTTAAATATTTACTTAGTATTATGTGCAAATTTAATACAGTTGTTTGTAGGATTACATAATTGTTGTAATTTAAATAAAATAATGTATTTATGAAAGCTGTATCTGTAAAATCGTTTGTTTTCCGTAGTTAAAATGTTACAACCTTGTAGGCCTACAGGCCAGATGAATTAAATATTTAGCTGTTTTGATAAGGACTAACTTTTCATTGCTTTTGTTGTTCTTCATTTATATTTATTCACATGTTTGTCATATTTTACAATACATTGTAAACATGACATTATAAACCTTTTGAACATAGCTAGCTATAGAACCCTGATATGTTCTATGATTAGGTTGGTTTTGTGCATTTCTGGTGGCCCTGGCCTCACCATCTCGTCGGCAGCGTATAGGCGCCACCATGTGGCAATTTGGCAAACTACAGTGCAGGACAGGAAAAGAGAACATGTCCTACCTTCAGTTTATTTACAATACATAGCTACAAAGAAAAGCAAGGATGCAGTATGAAACCAGCGCTCTCTTACAATACCACTTATCTAATGTAACTAGCTTCTCAATAAAATACCTAACCAAATTTTCCAATATCGCAAAGAGGTTTCTATACCAATGTTACAGCCAGTAATATGCACAGTCACGGTGGCCGAGAGGTTAAGGCGTTGGACTCGAAATCCAATGGGGTTTCCCCGCACAGGTTCGAATCCTGTTCGTGACGATTGTTCGCTTTTAGTATTTGCAGTTGTATTAAAGAAAACATACGGCAAATATATCGACAAAAGCAGTTTCTGCTTATATAGGCTTAGTTGGATTTCGAAAAAGCTATATGAAGAATGTATGCTTTATTATTGGGGAATGAGCTCTGAACGTAACACGCCCCCTTGATAACCATGTGTTGTTCTCGTCTCCCTAATTTTGACAGCTGTAAATTAATTTGAACCTGATTTGAACGATTTCCACCATCACTACTTCTCTCTTTCTCGCTTCAGTGACTTTAATCAAATATGTTCGCCATTGTGCCAAACGATGCTCAATTCTTGATAAAAGACATAAGGTTGGGATTGAAGAATTTAAATTTAATCTTTATTGTGTTGGAAATGGGTGAGTGGTGAATGACAGTAAAATGTTTGTTTTATAAAAACAAATCAGTGTTTCATTTGGTGATGAATGAATGAATGAATGCAAACTTTGTTCATTCTCTCCTTCCCTCCACCTGAAGGAAGGGTAACTAAAACAAAGGATGGGCATGAGGTTCGCTCCTGCAAGGTGGGGATCATTTCCTCATTATTCCCCCCCCCCCCATCTTTATTCATTCTCATCCTGCCTTTTTCTGCTCTCCCCCCATCTTCATTCAGTCTCATCCTGCCTTTTTCTGCTCTCCCCCCATCTTCATTCAGTCTCATCCTGCCTTTTTCTGCTCTCCCCCATCTTCATTCAGTCTCATCCTGCCTTTTTCTGCTATCCCCCCATCTTCATTCAGTCTCATCCTGCCTTTTTCTGCTCTCCCCCCATCTTCATTCAGTCTCATCCTGCCTTTTTCTGCTCTCCCCCCATCTTCATTCAGTCTCATCCTGCCTTTTTCTGCTCTCCCCCATCTTCATTCAGTCTCATCCTGCCTTTTTCTGCTATCCCCCCATCTTCATTCAGTCTCATCCTGCCTTTTTCTGCTCTCCCCCCATCTTCATTCAGTCTCATCCTGCCTTTTTCTGCTCTCCCCCCATCTTCATTCAGTCTCATCCTGCCTTTTTCTGCTCTCTCCTTCATGCAAACCTTCTACCTGTCTCCCGTAAAGTGGGATAACTGCTCTCTTCCACCTCCCTCTCCTGTCAGGTGGCTGATAAAAGTGGGTGCATCACCCTGTCTGTGTGGGACGAGGTGGGTGGACTCATCCAGCCAGGAGACATCCTCCGCCTCTCACGAGGGTATCTATCTATCTATCTAGTTCTGTCTCTCTCTCTGACAATTATGTCATTATACATTGTTGTAATGATGTGCAAATAGTTAAAGTAAAAAATGGAACATAAATAAGCATAAATATGGGTTGTATTTACAATGGTGTTTGTTCTTCACTGCTTGACCTTTTCTTGTGGCAACAGGAATCTTGCTGTTGTAATTGCACACTGTGGTATTTCACCCAATAGATATGGGACTTTATCAAAGTTGGATTTGTTTTCGAGTTCTTTGTGGGTCTGTGTAATCTGAGGGAAATATGTGTCTCTAATATGGTCATACGTTTGAAAAGGAGGTTTGGAAGTGCAGCTCAGTGTCTCTCTCTCTCTGTCGTCTGTCTGTTTCTCTCTCTCGTCAGCTATGCATCCCTGTGGAAGGGCTGTCTGACACTCTACACAGGCAGAGGAGGAGACCTGCAGAAGATAGGAGAGTAAGACACACAAACTGTTGACTTGGATCTGTGTTGTATTGCAGTTTTTGCATGGTCTTCTCTGAGGTGCCAAACTTTAGTGAACCAAACCCAGAGGTACTGGCCCAGGCCAACAGGCCGGTGAGTACACACACCAGAATGATCTATACATTTTATTTGTCATGTTATTTTCTACATCTCCCCTCTTCCCCATCACCTCTTCCTTTCTCTCTGTTCATCTCATCCTCCTCTCCTTCTCTCTCTGTTCATCTCATCCTCCTCTCCCTCTCTCTCTGTTCATCTCATCCTCCTCTCCCTCTCTCTGTTCATCTCATCCTCCTCTCCTTCTCTCTCTGTTCATCTCATCCTCCTCTCCTTCTCTCTGTTCATCTCATCCTCCTCTCCTTCTCTCTCTGTTCATCTCATCCTCCTCTCCTTCTCTCTCTGTTCATCTCATCCTCCTCTCCTTCTCTCTGTTCATCTCATCCTCCACTCCTTCTCTCTCTGTTCATCTCATCCTCCTTTCCTTCTCTCTGTTCATCTCATCCTCCTCTCCTTCTCTCTCTGTTCATCTCATCCTCCTCTCCTTCTCTCTCTGTTCATCTCATCCTCCTCTCCTTCTCTCTCTGTTCATCTCATCCTCCTCTCCTTCTCTCTCTGTTCATCTCATCCTCCTCTCCTTCTCTCTCTGTTCATCTCATCCTCCTCTCCTTCTCTCTCTGTTCATCTCATCCTCCTCTCCTTCTCTCTCTGTTCATCTCATCCTCCTCTCCTTCTCTCTCTGTTCATCTCATCCTCCTCTCCTTCTCTCTCTGTTCATCTCATCCTCCTCTCCTTCTCTCTCTGTTCATCTCATCCTCCTCTCCTTCTCTCTCTGTTCATCTCATCCTCCTCTCCTTCTCTCTCTGTTCATCTCATCCTCCTCTCCTTCTCTCTCTGTTCATCTCATCCTCCTCTCCTTCTCTCTCTGTTCATCTCATCCTCCTCTCCTTCTCTCTCTGTTCATCTCATCCTCCTCTCCTTCTCTCTCTGTTCATCTCATCCTCCTCTCCTTCTCTCTCTGTTCATCTCATCCTCCTCTCCTTCTCTCTCTGTTCATCTCATCCTCCCCTCCTTCTCTCTCTGTTCATCTCATCCTCCTCTCCTTCTCTCTCTGTTCATCTCATCCTCCTCTCCTTCTCTCTCGGTTCATCTCATCCTCCTCTCTCTGTTCATCTCATCCTCCTCTCTCTGTTCATCTCATCCTCCTCTCTCTGTTCATCTCATCCTCCTCTCTCTGTTCATCTCATCCTCCTCTCCTTCTCTCTCTGTTCATCTCATCCTCCTCTCCTTCTCTCTCTGTTATTCTCATCCTCCTCTCTCTGTTCATCTCATCCTCCTCTCCTTCTCTCTCTGTTCATCTCATCCTCCTCTCCCTCTCTCTCTGTTCATCTCATCCTCCTCTCCTTCTCTCTCTGTTCATCTCATCCTCCTCTCCCTCTCTCTCTGTTCATCTCATCCTCCTCTCATTCTCTCTCTGTTCATCTCATCCTCCTCTCATTCTCTCTCTGTTCATCTCATCCTCCTCTCCTTCTCTCTCTGTTCATCTCATCCTCCTCTCCTTCTCTCTCTGTTCATCTCATCCTCCTCTCCTTCTCTCTCTGTTCATCTCATCCTCCTCTCTCTCTCTCTCTCTGTTCATCTCATCCTCCTCTCCTTCTCTCTCTGTTCATCTCATCCACCTCTCCTTCTCTCTCTGTTCATCTCATCCTCCTTCTCTCTCTGTTCATCTCATCCTCCTCTTCTTCTCTCTCTGTTCATCTCATCCTCCTCTCCTTCTCTCTCTGTTCATCTCATCATCCTCTCCTTCTCTCTCTCCAGTCTAAAGTTGAGTCCCAGAACAGTTATTCTGTCAGTCAAAGCTCCACCCCCTCAGTCCCCACCCTCACATACTCTTCCAATGGATGCTCTCCGCTCTCCCGGAATCCAACCTATGGGAGCACAGGACAGCAGACTGGGCGAGGCTCCGGAGGTCCTGGCACCGACCCCAAGCCCACAGAATCTGTGGGCAACAGCAGGGACCCACGGCAAGGGCTAAAGAGGAAATGACGCTGGTTTCAAATCAACACGTATCTTGGGCCTAGCTGTATTTTTATTTAGCAAGTTAAATCATTTTTGTTAACATGGCCATCATTTTCTAAGGAAAGTTACACATTTGGTTCAAATAAATAAATCATAACTAAAAGATTTTGGGGGTTTGAGGTAAAGTTACTCAACTCACTCCAACTGTTCCAACACGTCCTTACCGGCAGATAGCCTGCCCCCCTTTCAACACGTCCTTACCGGCAGATAGCCTGCCCCCCTTTCAACACGTCCTTACCGGCAGATAGCCTGCCCCCCTTTCAACACGTCCATAGCCTGCCCCCCTTTCAACATGTCCATAGCCTGCCCCCCTTTCAACATATCCATACCGGCAGATAGCCTGCCCCCCTTTCAACACGTCCGTACCGGCAGATAGCATGCTCCCCTTTCAACAAGTCCATACCGGCAGATAGCCTGCCCCCCTTTCAACACGTCCATACCGGCAGATAGCCTGCCCCCCTTTCAACACGTCCATAGCCTGCCCCCCTTTCAACATGTCCATAGCCTGCCCCCCTTTCAACATATCCATACCGGCAGATAGCCTGCCCCCCTTTCAACACGTCCATACCGGCAGATAGCCTGCCCCCCTTTCAACACGTCCGTACCAGCAGATAGCCTGCCCCCCTTTCGACACGTCCGTACCGGCAGATAGCCTCCCCCCTTTCGACACGTCCATACCGGCAGATAGCCTGCCCCCCTTTCGACACGTCCGTACCGGCAGATAGCCTGCCCCCTTTCGACACGTCCGTACCGGCAGATAGCCTGCCCCCCTTTCGACACGTCCGTACCGGCAGATAGCCTGCCCCCCTTTCAACACGTCCATACCGGCAGATAGCCTGCCCCCCTTTCGACACGTCCGTACCGGCAGATAGCCTACCCCCCTTTCGACACGTCCGTACCGGCAGATAGCCTGCCCCCTTTCATTTGCAGCAGGTAGAAGTTGTTTCTTGGAAAGAGGCAAAGAGTGAGACCAGGTTAGAGGACTTTCTCTTGAATATTTCTGGAACACTGCAGATTCTAGTGAGAAAATGTCCTTACATATAAATCACACAGAGGAACAACACCCTACCAAGCACATCCAAGAGAGAGAGACCTACTCATTCAAGGGTTTTGCTTTATTTGTCCTGTTTTCTACATTGTAGGGCTAGCCAATGGAAGTCCATAGAGTCACTCCTCCCAACAAAATAATGTGAGAGACTAGCTCCCTATGAGTCCAGTAGGCTATAAAAGTCTGAGATAAAATAAAAAGTATGCCTATGCTAGTTCAGCATTTGAGTAAAAGTTCACAGAAGATTCACAAGTTAACTAGCCTACATATAAATTCAGATCAGTCCAAAGTCCACAGGGTATGTGTGCTGGAGGTGAGCTTCTCCGGGGGGAGAGAAACACAAGCAATGACCGCCTGACGAAGGCTCCTGCAGTCAGACAACTTAACTGTGGTGCAGGATGTTGTGTGCTGGAATTCATTTCTATTGAGAGTCAAGTTATGTCCCAGCTGGTCTGCTATTGACTTCCTGTTTATAAGCCTTGTCCCCTGCCCAAGACCAATGGTATGTTCTTCCTAATTCTACCAAGTCTAAAAATGAAACTGAAAGTCTGTCAATGTGGGTGGAGACAGTATTTCTGTAGTAGCCAGAAGGTTTTTCCACTCGGTTAGTTTGCAAAGACAATGGACAAATACAGACCGAGTGCCTGAGAGAAGTTTGAGGTGTTAGCTGCTAACGATTGCTCCACGATCAACTACAGACACATATCCTTACTGGTTTGAGAGGCTTTCACTTTTAACAACTGTTCTCAGACCAATCATGCTTGACGAGGGTGTACGCTATGAGGCCCTATCAGTGGCAATGGGAGCCACGGTGAGGCCCTTGTCCGACTTTCAGAGGAACAACCCTGGCAAGACACCTGAAAACCTTCTGACTGTGGAAGGCTTTCTCATCGGTTCTGTCCTGGGCGTCACCTCTCTCCTGCAGTGGCTCAGCCCTGTCTCATGGTTGACATGGGGGTTATCAGTGCTTTTCTTCGGCCAGGACAAAAGAAAGGTAATCAACACCGAACTCTTTGTGGATGAGGCAACATTCTTCGACAGGGAGTTCGATTATGACTTCACCGACGTTTCCGACTCTGAGAGTTTTGTGAGAGGCGATGAGAGTTACAAGCGACCGTGTGGATGGAAACGGATCGCGCTGAAGGTTCTGGACAAATACGGAGATAACACATGGCTCGGTCCAAACGGGATTCGGACATACTCATACCCCGGGGAGTGGCCAGTGTCATACCACGGTACCAGCGAGGACGGGGCTAAAGGCATCGTCCAGTCCCACTATAAAGTAGGAGACGGGCAGCTCTACGGGCGAGGCATCTACTCCACTCCTGACCTCAGCCAAGCCAGCGGCTACGCTAGAGACTTTGTGTCGAAGACAAACGGGAAAACCTACAGGATGGTCCTTCAGAACCGTATCAACACAGCCCAACGGAAGATCTGTAAGAGAGTTGACTACTGGCTTGTTCCAGTTAATGATGGCACATCTGAGGAAGAAGAGAGGAGGATTGTGGAGAGCTCCATCCGCCCCTATGGGATTCTGCTGAAGGAGATGTGAAGGGGCATGTGATAAGAGAAGGTAAACCAAAGTCATAGGGAAGGTGTCAATTACATACTCCTCGCGTCCTCTCTCCTCGTACCTTTCTCAAAACCCATTACATGAGAAAGCCAGAGTTCCTTCCCCTCAGACCTTCTCTTCCAATCTGTTTTGAGAAGGAGACAAGGAGTTTGCAATTGAGATCTTCCCATATAGAGACTTTAGAGCAGGAGGCCATATTGCTTATTTTTCAGAAATAATTGCCTTTTGAAGGAGTTAGATTATATTTCATTAATTAGATTTGAACTGCTAGATATTCCGTCGTCTTCCTTCATTTTACAGTTGTCTGTCTGTATCAGTGAAGTGCCTTACTGTGTGCCATTTGTGAATTACATCTATATTTATGTAACATGTGTTCACTATATTTTCTACAATGTATCCATTTTTCTACTGTTAATGGTGTGGCATTAATTATGCACCTTGTTAGGTGAGTTTAAATGGATCTTTTGTTCAGTGATCTGCCATTTCTGCTTTTTCCTTGTTTTATGATTAAATGTATTATTATGTTTCACCATACACTTATCGACCTTTTTGTTAGCTTCTGTTTTAGTTTCCTCTAGAAAATTAAACTAGTGCCAACAGATCTGTCCCTACAACATGTTGTACTGCACTTCTGCTGTTTGAACACAGGAGGGCAGCACACAGTTTACATGACTATTTCTCAGTGTAGTCATTCTCAGCTGTGAAGAAGTGGTTTATTTTATAAAATCACACCTGCTGTAACATGACTATTTCTCAGGGTAGTCATTCTCAGCTGTGAGGAAGTGGTTTATTTTATAAAGTCACACCTGCTGTAACATGACAATTTCAAGGTGTTGTTGATGTTTGAAATAAAGATGCCTCAAACGGATAAAGTTCAATAGACATTTATGTATTTGCCCCTGCATGTAGTGTATTTGCATATAAAAAATAAATTATATTGTCCATCTGATGAAACTTTTCCTGTGGCATCACTTTAGAATGCAAAAACCTTTCATTGTATCCATCATACTCATTATCAACACAGTAAACCTGCCACCCTGTGCTGTAGGTAGACATAGGGAAACATGGGAACTCATTCCTATGATCTAGTAGTGCACGTGTCAAACTCATTCCTATGATCTAGTAGTGCACGTGTCAAACTCATTCCTATGATCTAGTAGTGCACGTGTCAAACTCATTCCTATGATCTAGTAGTGCACGTGTCAAACTCATTCCACGGAGGGCCGAGTGTCTGTGGGTTTTTGCTCCTCCCAAATTAGCAAGGAACTCCCCTCACCTGGTTGTCTAGGTCTAAATGAAAGGAAAAACCAAAAAACCTACAGACAGTAGGCCCTCCATGGAATGAGTTTGACACACTAGATCAGGTGTGTCAGAGTACCATGTTGATTACACCTAACCAAACCTCTCAGATCTCCACAACTGCATAGGGAGAAGGAGCTAGAAGCCATTTGGGATTCTGTGCATGTTTATCTGTCGGTCTCTTTCTCATTCCGTCCCTTGTGAGTCATCTGTGGCTCTCTGTCTTCAGCAGTTTCTTATTGAGCCCGATAACCACAGAGGCAAAGTGGTTCAGACCCACAAAGTCTCCACAGATGATGTTGACAGCGGTCTGGTTCGGTCCAGGAGTCTGCTTCTCCACCCAGTCCAGCAGCAGGGAGAAACTCTTCATTGTTAACTTCCTCATCGTCAGACAGGGGTTGCAGACCACCACAGCAGTGTCCTCCGTCAGGTTCAGCCCAGAGGTGAAGAAATGAGCTGTCAATCAAAGAGGTCAGCTGTCAATCAAAGGACACGCAAGCCCACGCGCCCACACACACACACACACAAACAAACCTGCTCTTCCTTGGGCCTTCTGCCGCTCCTCCAGGTAAGAAATGACCTCTTTGGGGTCTGCCGAGTCAGCGTACCTGTAAAGGGTCAAAGGTTACAGGTTTAACACACATCCACACAGAGTCCCACACACAGAGTCCCACACACAGAGTCCCACACACAGAGTCCCACACACAGAGCGTACCAGTAAGGGATCTTAGGCCACAGTTGCTTGTGTTGGTGAAGAATCGTCTCATCGTCGTACGAAATTATGACCTGCTGCCCCAGATCCCAGCACTGGCTCAGATAGGGAGTCTCCTATACACACACACGAGAGTTCATTCACCTTTCATGCCAATAAAACACAAAACAATGGACACTTCACTTCCTGAAAACTTAACTGACCCCAACTAACACCACTTCCTGAAAACATGAACTCACCGTGCTTCTACACCTGCATTGCTTGCTGTTTGGGGTTTTAGGCTGGGTTTCTGTACAGCACTTTGAGATATCAGCTGATGTACAAAGGGCTATTTAAATACATTTGATTTGACCGGAAACTGGCACCACTTCCTGAAAACTTAAGTGACCCCAACCCTGACTGAGACAGGCAGTAGTGGGGTCTTGTCTATCCTGTACCTGTGGGGGGCAGAGTTTGTCTTTAAACAGCTGAGTGATGTAGCAGACCAGGGCCTGGTGCTCAGAGTCCGTCAGCAGGTAGAAGTGGGAACAGGACAGGATCACTACCTCCTTCTGGTGCTGCTCCAACCACACAGCCATGGTTGACAGGGCCTCCTACACACACACACTATGGATTGTGAATAATATTTCTAGTGCATATGCTCTCACATTGAGTACAGAAGATTCACACACCAGAATGGCATGTGTGTTTACTATACCGTACCTTTACAGTCTGTAGTGTATAAATCGCGTGTGCAAAATACAGCGTGTCATCTGTGTTGTGTGTTTTTAACATGTCTTGTGTGTTGAATGTATTTTTAATGTTTTTATGAGCGATCCGTAGATCGAAGAACCGGATTCCAGCATCCAACTGATCAGGAATACTCCACGCCTATGGGAGAAAAGGACAGGGACAATCTCTAACTTAGATTGTATATAATATTAATAATACACACACACACTTCTCTGTCTGCAGTGTGTTTGTGTGTTGTGTGTTTTTATTATCCTTGTGGAGACCAGAAGTGCTCACAAGGATAGTAAAACAAGGGACATTTCACCAGTCCCCACAAGGAAAAAGGCTATTTTAGGCTTAGGAGTTAGGTTTAGGGTTCCAGTTACAATTAGGGTTAGGGGTTGGGGGAAATAGGATTTTGAATGGGTTTGGTGTGTGAAACTTGCCTGTGTGGTGGCCCAGCGGTAGACACAGGGGCGTACAATGCAGGGTGCCAGTCGATCCAGAAACTGCAGCATAAACGACTCAGACCCCAAGACAGGAGAGTGTGTATCCAGGCAGTAACTCATGCTGTCATGACTCCCTGAAAGCAGAGACAAAAAGACAGACAAAACAAGCGCACAGTCAAATGACATTAAGGAAAGGGACTGAATAGGTTTGAAAAAAACAGGCTGACTTCCTCTAATGAAACTCGTGACAAATGTTTTCTCTAGGCTAGTCCCATATAAACATAGTGTAATGAAACAGGCAGGGAACAGGTCTCGAACCCTTAACCTTCTAGCCCGAAGTCCAGTGCGCAATCGACTGTGCCCCAAAAGCATATTCAAGTGGCAGAGTCAATATCCGTGTTTATAAACCCAGGGTCGTTACAATAGCTTGTGCTCTAAACTCTATTCTATTTCAAACTCGTTTTGTAATCGAAATAAAAAGGATAACAGTAGGCTATCACTCGACATTATTAAGTTCATTCTCACCGGGTATCGCCAGGTCCCAAAGCGGTGTACCCCACAGTTCCTCTGGCAGTTGAGACATCCAGTCTGCGTTAGTGGACGATGCGTCTCTGCGCTCCATTTCCACCACCTATTGATATCTACTATTGATGATAGCTTGTAAACAGCGAGCGGAATGTAGCAGGACCACAGTTAAAATGTTGTAGATATGTTGGATTTCACCCGGGTCTGTGACTAGAAACAGATGAAAATGCCCTTTCCCATTTGGTCCTATTCTTGCTTCCGCATTCTCTTCAGCAGGAAGGGGACATTCCAGTTACCCCAAGAAAAAAAACGTGACGGCATAACAGCGAGAATTGTGTCAAAATAAGAGTCCTCATACAAACTACCTATCAATTTTAGCTTTTTTATTGGACAGAAGATATACAATAGCCTACTAATACATTAAGTACAGTAACTATAACTGAGGCATGTTGAGTTTTGCTTAAAATCATAAAGTCACATTATTTTATTAGTGAGATTAGTGGTCAGTGGGCGCAGGTCAGTTGTGCAGCCGAGTTACTGGTTGATCATCATGGAATGATTGACAAGGCCCGGTTTTCAGTGTTTCCATTGTGTCACTCATCCAGTGAATGAATTTGCAGGAATGCCCTTTGCACCCAGGCCTGTGATCTGCAAGGAGAATAAAACACAGGCTGAATAAAACACACACACCCCAGTGGCGGTTGGTGCCGTTTCAGATTAGGGAGGAATATTTTTTATATTTATGAGCATGGCCTTATTTCTAATACAGCATATTGGATGACTGTCATTCATATTCCATTTTTCCAGCTCATTGCAACCAATAGGTTTAGGCCACTACATGATACAAAGTGTTTCCCTATACCTATCATGAGGTTACTACAACCTAGCTAGTATAAAAAAAAGTATGAAAATGTATGCACTCACTACTGTAAGTCACTCTGGATAAGAGTATCGCTAAATTACAAAAAAGGTTTCTGACACAGGTCGAGAGACAAATTGGAGTAATCAAGGTGACAAACAGTGACACATTCAATACCGCCCTGCACACTCTGCATCTAGCTGATCTAGGTTGTAATCATAAGTTCAAAAAGTTGCAAACAAGAGTTTCTATTGGACAAAATAGCTAGGTTTAACCCTGTTTCGTTCTGTTTGCTTCCGTTTAAGAAAGGTGTTTCAACAGAATCAGCAGAATGAACACACCCCTGATCATCAGCACACGCAGTTCACTTTCATAGCAGCCACATACAAACGGCATCATCACTTTGCTCGTTGTTTAATTCCTTCTCGCATCTACGCACTCTCCTCCTCTCATCTTTTCCCTTCCTTTGTGGCCTTTAGTGCACAACACAACAGCTGTCTGACCAGGCAAGAAAAAAAACTTTCCAATCCAAACCTTCATACCATAACCGCTACACACAGCCAACATTGTCGTCACCATATTAGCTAACGTCAGTCAACATAGCTACTAGAACAAATGTATTAGTAAACCCGCTACAATCACCCTGTACAGTGTACAGCAAGCAGTTACAGTGGTGGGTCCCTGGTGGAATACACTTATTAAACCAAAAGCTTACCTTGACTTGGAAGAGTTCCAGTGTTGGATAGTCATAGCCAGCTAGCTAACACAAATAGCATTCCTCTCTGTTTGAGCCAGATGTTTGAATAGTCTAAATTAGGTAAGTGAAAGTGACAAATGACAATGAAATATGCCTACAACAGCTCTCTCTCTTTTTCTCTCTGATGCTTCTCAATTTTTTTTTATAAATGAATGTGTTAAAAACTTTTCAATTATAGTCTTTCTCTCTCTTTGAGTCAACTACTCCCCACATTCTATGCACTGCAGTGCTAGATAGCTGTAGCTTATGCTTTCAGTACTAGAGTCATTCTCTGATCCTTTGACTGGGTGGACAACATGTCAGTTCTTGCTGCAAGAACTCTGATATGTTGGAGGTCTTCTGGAAGTCGTCATGATTATGAAAGGGGGTGTGAACCATGAGCCTCCTAGGTTTTGTATTGAAGTCAATGTACTCAGAGGGGGATGGAAAATAGCTGTCCTCTGGCTACACCATGGTGCTACCACAGAGAGTGCTGTTCAGGCTACTGTAGACCATTACAAAACAGTGTTTTAATCAGTTATTTGGTCAAATGTGAATACATTCAGTATAGTTTTATCTAAAAAGGATAACTTTTTTAATGTTTCACTTTTTTTTATTTTCTGAAATTTACTGCGTAGGATGGTCCTCCCCTTCCTCCTCCGAGGAGCCTCCACTGACACACACGTACCCTAAAGACACATCCTGCCTGCGGTTGCTTGGCCATGTCTGCCTCATCCATTCCCTTACAGGCTGAGGTCACGTACAGGTCTGAATAGTCTCTACCCCCGAAACAACATGATGTTGTCTTATCCACCGGTAGCTTCACTGTCTGCAAACGCACCCCTGAGAAGAGGGGGAGGGAAGATGGAGAGGGAGAAATGAGAGAGGGAGGCAGCAGAGAGAGAGAAAAGGGGGGGGATTGGTGGTTTTTACCTTCATATTACAATATACTGTAACTGTTACGCACTGACACATATAGGCAGGTACACACACCTGTCTGTGGGTCAATCTGAATCACTCTGCCTCCACTGTAGCAGGCGACCCAGAGTCTACCGTCTGCATCAATACACATGCCATCAGGAATCCCCTCTCCCTCGTCCATCTTATACACCATCCGCCGGTTACCTACACACACACACACGGCTGTCGATGTAGTACAAGGTTTATGTGTGTGTATGTGTGTGTGTGTGTGTGTGTGTCCCTCACTGATACTCCCGGTGTTGATGTCATAGTTGAAAGCTTCCACAGTGTAGGTGAGGCTGTCTATGTAGTAGAAGGTTTTGTGGTCCAGAGACCAGTCCAGACCGTTTGAGATGTCCACCTGGTCAAATAATAAAAATAGACACATAAAGGATAGCTTCAGTCTCTACTCATCTAATACCTTATAGGATTAGTCTTTGGTACTGTTTATCTCACACTAACACTTAACCGTTTATGCTAGAAACGATCATTGAGAACATTCCACTTCCACCCTTATGTGTCACCTGATTGAAATGTTTGACTACAATGTGGTCCTTGTTCAGGGAGAACAGAGAACCCTGCTTCAGCTCTAGAACTGTAGGACGTTCCTCTATCGCCATGGTACCTGACAGAACACAGTTAACAGAACATTACATGGAACACAAAACAGATGCGGTAGAAGAGAGGTTGATGGATTAATGGATTGTCAAATGAATTGATCTATCAATATCTACCTGCAAAGAGGCGTCCAGCAGGGTCCACCTTGCCGTCATTAAAGCGGTTGTTGGGTTTGTCTTGATCGATGACAGCGATGGTGGAGATGGACTTGGACTCCCAGTCCAGCGCTCCAAAACTCCGTCCCTCTCCGATCACATAGCCTCCAGACCGCCGGGGGACCGCACAGCCCACAAACTTCTCTGGGGGGGAGGAGTGGGGATTGGTGAGGAGGGGAGCAGGGAGAGGGACGGGGGGAGGAGTGGGGATTGGTGAGGAGGGGAGAGGGAAAAGGTGAGGAGAGGGAGCAGGGAGAGGGACGGGGGGGAGGAGTGGGGATTGGTGAGGAGGGGAGAGGGAAAAGGTGAGGAGAGGGAGCAGGGAGAGGGACAGGGGGGAGGAGTGGGGATTGGTGAGGAGGGGAGAGGGAAAAGGTGAGGAGAAGGAGCAGGGAGAGGGACGGGGGGAGGAGTGGGGATTGGTGAGGAGGGGAGAGGGAAAAGGTGAGGAGAGGGAGCAGGGAGAGGGACGGGGGGAGTTGGAAACATAAAAATACAGAACATGACAGGAGTATAAGGTGTGCTGTTGCTACCTCAGAGCCCAAACAACCCGGATGAAGAACAAACTGGATCTACAAAATAGAAGTTCAAGAAAAAGATCTTTACTGAACCTTAGTTAGAGGTTATGACACGTTCACCCAGGGTCACAGCTGCCTTTCTGATTGGTTTACCTGTGGCCACTGTCTCTTTCTGATTGGTTGCTGGGTTCCAGCGGTGGATCTTCTGTCCTGATATGTCCACAAAGAGCAGAGTTCCTTCTTTCTCCTCCCACACCGGCCCTTCTCCGATCTCACACCTCTCTTTCACTACACACTCCACCTTCACAGACATGACTAAAGCAATTTGACACACACACACACACACACACACACACACACAGTAGCCAAGCGGCATCATGCACCCCAAGAATCTGAGTGTAATATTCGTATGTGTAAACATACTGAATTGTAATTGTATGCATTTTCCCGCCGTATCATACTGCGCTATGATTGCTTAAGACCACACAGGTGGTGAGGTCATCTTCGGTTGATCATGGTTGGAGACACGTGAACATGCCAGTTAGCTAATAAAGAGCTGCGTTTAGAAATATCCTGCATGTTATTATTTTGTACGAAGCGCGCAAAACAAGACACTGAGGGGGCACAAAGTACCCAAGGATGGCTGGGGGAGGTCCAGGTCTTTTAGATTTACCACTAAAAGTAGATCACTTTTGCAACAAACAGTCAAATTGAAGTCTAAAACATCTGGTTTCCCATAAAACGTTTTTTTTTCTCCCCAAGAAAAGTACTCTTAATATACAATAATGTACAAAACATTAAGAACACCTGCTCTTTCCATGACATTAGAAAGTTATGATCCCTTGTTAAATTCACTTCAAATCAGTGTAGATGAAGGGGAGGAGAAAGGTTAAATAATGATTTTTAAGCCTTGAGACACGGATTGTGTATTTGTGCCAGAGAGTGAATGGGCAAGACAAAAAAATGTGCCTTTGAACAGGGTACTCCGCGAGTTATACACGGTAGCCTGCACAGCTGTTTAATTATCTCTTAGACAGCGAGTGAACTTCAAATTCACTCACTCTCATTTCTATAAGTAGCCCCCATATAAATGACTGCACTACACCGATTTGTTTAGACTTTTAGCCAACTGTTGGCTAGGATACTATAACTTGCAACTTTGTTTATGATTTCTCAGAAAACAACACATCGTACAGACACGGATACATTACCTGTTTTATACGTCGAAGTCGCCTGAAGAGCTTCTGAATCAAGTGACAGCAAGTGTCTCGCCGTTTACAGACAGACAGTCATAGCCAAATAAACACACCATGTGACAGGGGTAGTCCCGCTCCCCCAGCGGTACCTCTTTCTCAACTGAAAACGTATGCCGTCAGCAAAAAAAAGCGTCGTAAATTCGGACCATAAATTCCAATTTATACTGTAACATTTGACATGACCCCCCCCAACACACAGTAGGCCTGTAGTTACGGTATAGCTGTTGAATGTCGTCTATCCACTTTTATTCACCTTTTCTGACCTGATGCTTTTACACAATAGCCTACATACAATATGCCCTGTTGATTGTTACAGAAAGCAACAGTAATTGAGTTTCTTGTTTTCTCCAGCGGCCTAGTTCCATAATGTTCCCTATAGGACACCGATCCCATTCCTGAGTACCGTGTTCCTCTATCGTTATGTAGCTCCTTTACAAAGGAATGCATTTATTCAATGATACAACATGAGACAATGGTCTGCAGTGTGTGAACACCACCAACATGGTTTCATTAATATGACAATCACATGATCTGGAGAGGAGAGTCAGTAACACAAGCAGCTTACCGCAGACAGTAAATGGGAGCAATCTGTGCTTCTCAATAGTCAAAAGTGGTGTCCCTACTTCTCTCACTTCCTTCATTTGAACAGATTTGAAAACACAGGATATACAATATGAATGCAATTCATTGCGAATTGAGATGATCTCACTGCATCTCTTGGCTAAAACAGACAGTCGAGAGGCACATTTCTTTCATGATTGGTATAGTATGGGAGTGCTGTTGATATCAGCTTGTCTAAGCTGTGTGTGTGTGTGTGTGTGTGTGTGTTGGAATGTCTTTCTTTCCCAAATCACTCCTTCCCCTCCAAACGTAGTTGAAGCAGGACATAGGCTGGAGCTGAGGTGGTTGATGGGTCACTTTTCAACAGCAACAGTTCTTAGTGCGTTTTTGATAGGGCTCACTTTTTTGTCAGTGAGATATTTTGTGGTTTGAATAGGATTTCAGGAAGGTCACTTTTTGGCAGCAGTGGATCTGGCTCGGTTGAGTCTCTCCAGCAGGGCTCGGTCTGTGGTGGGAGAACAGCGGGACAGGACAGTGCTGATCTCTCCTTCACTCCTCCTCTCTATAGCTGCCTCGGCTGCCCCCTCCAGATCACTGACAAGGAGAGAGAAGGATAAAGAGAGAGAGGAGTTTAGCTTCTGCACACTGACACGCACGCACGCACACACGCACACACTCACCCTATGGCCAGGTGGGCTTTGACCTTTTGCTCTGGGGTCACCTTGGAAACATACTTTTTGGCCTCGTACTTATTGTGTTGTTTCACACACACCTCCACAAAGGGCTAAGAGAGAAACAGAGAGGTTGGTTACGTAACTAAAGTTGTATAAAGGTTATACAGGACTGGTCAAGTAGCCAGTTGGATGAATAACATTGTATAAAGGTTATATAAACAACATACTAGATAGCCGATGGGGGACTTCTTGCTCTTGGCAAATTTCTCCATCTCTTCCCAATCATCCTTCTCTGCCAGAGCGGTCAGCTTCAGCCACCAGTACCTGACCACAGTGACATCATCAATACAGGACTATACGGTGACGTCATCAAGAAGGGACTACACAGTGACGGCAATGTGTCGTTTTATCTCATCTTGATTATTGTCCAGTCATAATGGTCAGGTGCTACAAGAAAGACCTAGCTAAGCTGCAACTGGCCCAGAACAGAGGGGCACGTCTTGCTTTTCATTGTAATGAGAGAGCTAATATAAATAACATGCATGCCAGTCTATCTTGGATAAGAGTTGAGGAGAGTGACAGCATAGTTGTTAAAAAAAAAGAAGTTATGTCAAATTAGACCATGACAATGCTCTCAGTGTTGTCTCATTATTATAGTGTTGTCTCATTATTATAGTGTGGTCTCATTATTATAGTGTGGTCTCATTATTATAGTGTTGTCTCATTATTATAGTGTGGTCTCATTATTATAGTGTTGTCTCATTATTATAGTGTGGTCTCATTATTATAGTGTGGTCTCATTATTATAGTGTGGTCTCATTATTATAGTGTTGTCTCATTATTATAGTGTTGTCTCATTATTATAGTGTTGTCTCATTATTATAGTGTGGTCTCATTATTATAGTGTGGTCTCATTATTATAGTGTGGTCTCATTATTATAGTGCTGTCTCATTATAGTGTGGTCTCATTATTATGTCTCATTATTATAGTGTTGTCTCATTATTATAGTGTTGTCTCATTATTATAGTGTTGTCTCATTATTATAGTGTTGTCTCATTATTATAGTGTTGTCTCATTATTATAGTGTGGTCTCATTATTATAGTGTGGTCTCATTATTATAGTGTGGTCTCATTATTATAGTGTGGTCTCATTATTATAGTGTGGTCTCATTATTATAGTGTGGTCTCATTATTATAGTGTGGTCTCATTATTATAGTGTGGTCTCATTATTATAGTGTTGTCTCATCATTATAGTGTTGTCTCATCATTATAGTGTGGTCTCATTATTATAGTGTTGTCTCATCATTATAGTGTGGTCTCATTATTATAGCGTGGTCTCATTATTATAGCGTGGTCTCATTATTATAGCGTGGTCTCATTATTATAGCGTGGTCTCATTATTATAGCGTGGTCTCATTATTATAGTGCGGTCTCATTATTATAGTGTTGTCTCATTATTATAGTGTTGTCTCATTATTATGTCTCATTATTATAGTGTGGTCTCATTATTATAGTGTGGTCTCATTATTATAGTGTGGTCTCATTATTATAGTGTTGTCTCATTATTATAGTGTGGTCTCATTATTATAGTGTGGTCTCATTATTATGTCTCATTATTATAGTGTGGTCTCATTATTATAGTGTGGTCTCATTATTATAGTGTTGTCTCATTATTATAGTGTGGTCTCATTATTATAGTGTTGTCTCATTATTATAGTGTTGTCTCATTATTATAGCGTGGTCTCATTATTATAGTGTGGTCTCATTATTATGTCTCATTATTATAGTGTGGTCTCATTATTATAGTGTGGTCTCATTATTATAGTGTGGTCTCATTATTATAGTGTTGTCTCATTATTATAGTGTTGTCTCATTATTATGTCTCATTATTATAGTGTGGTCTCATTATTATAGTGTGGTCTCATTATTATAGTGTTGTCTCATTATTATAGTGTGGTCTCATTATTATAGTGTTGTCTCATTATTATAGTGTTGTCTCATTATTATAGTGTTGTCTCATTATTATAGTGTGGTCTCATTATTATAGTGTTGTCTCATTATTATAGTGTTGTCTCATTATTATAGTGTGGTCTCATTATTATAGTGTTGTCTCATTATTATAGTGTTGTCTCATTATTATAGTGTGGTCTCATTATTATAGTGTGGTCTCATTATTATAGTGTGGTCTCATTATTATAGTGGTCTCATTATTATAGTGTTGTCTCATTATTATAGTGTGGTCTCATTATTATAGTGTGGTCTCATTATTATAGTGTGGTCTCATTATTATAGTGTTGTCTCATTATTATAGTGTTGTCTCATTATAGTGTGGTCTCATTATTATGTCTCATTATTATAGTGTTGTCTCATTATTATAGTGTGGTCTCATTATTATAGTGTGGTCTCATTATTATAGTGTGGTCTCATTATTATAGTGTGGTCTCATTATTATAGTGTGGTCTCATTATTATAGTGTTGTCTCATCATTATAGTGTTGTCTCATCATTATAGTGTTGTCTCATCATTATAGTGTTGTCTCATCATTATAGTGTGGTCTCATTATTATAGTGTGGTCTCATTATTATAGTGTTGTCTCATTATTATAGTGTTGTCTCATTATTATAGTGTGGTCAAATTATTATAGTGTGGTCTCATTATTATAGTGTTGTCTCATTATTATAGTGTGGTCTCATTATTATAGCGTGGTCTCATTATTATAGCGTGGTCTCATTATTATAGCGTGGTCTCATTATTATAGCGTGGTCTCATTATTATAGCGTGGTCTCATTATTATAGTGTTGTCTCATTATTATAGTGTTGTCTCATTATTATGTCTCATTATTATAGTGTGGTCTCATTATTATAGTGTGGTCTCATTATTATAGTGTTGTCTCATTATTATAGTGTTGTCTCATTATTATAGTGTGGTCTCATTATTATAGTGTGGTCTCATTATTATAGTGTGGTCTCATTATTATGTCTCATTATTATGTCTCATTATTATAGTGTGGTCTCATTATTATAGTGTTGTCTCATTATTATAGTGTGGTCTCATTATTATAGTGTTGTCTCATTATTATAGTGTTGTCTCATTATTATAGCGTGGTCTCATTATTATGTCTCATTATTATAGTGTGGTCTCATTATTATGTCTCATTATTATAGTGTGGTCTCATTATTATAGTGTGGTCTCATTATTATAGTGTTGTCTCATTATTATAGTGTTGTCTCATTATTATGTCTCATTATTATAGTGTGGTCTCATTATTATAGTGTGGTCTCATTATTATAGTGTTGTCTCATTATTATAGTGTTGTCTCATTATTATAGCGTGGTCTCATTATTATGTCTCATTATTATAGTGTGGTCTCATTATTATGTCTCATTATTATAGTGTGGTCTCATTATTATAGTGTGGTCTCATTATTATAGTGTGGTCTCATTATTATAGTGTGGTCTCATTATTATAGTGTTGTCTCATTATTATAGTGTTGTCTCATTATTATAGTGTGGTCTCATTATTATAGTGTGGTCTCATTATTATAGTGTGGTCTCATTATTATAGTGTGGTCTCATTATTATAGTGTGGTCTCATTATTATAGTGTGGTCTCATTATTATAGTGTGGTCTCATTATTATAGTGTGGTCTCATTATTATAGTGTGGTCTCATTATTATAGTGTGGTCTCATTATTATAGTGTGGTCTCATTATTATAGTGTGGTCTCATTATTATAGTGTGGTCTCATTATTATAGTGTGGTCTCATGATTATAGTGTGGTCTCATGATTATAGTGTGGTCTCATTATTATAGTGTGGTCTCATTATTATAGTGTGGTCTCATTATTATAGTGTGGTCTCATTATTATAGTGTGGTCTCATTATTATAGTGTGGTCTCATTATTATAGTGTTGTCTCATCATTACAGTGTTGTCTCATCATTATAGTGTTGTCTCATCATTATAGTGTGGTCTCATCATTATAGTGTGGTCTCATCATTATAGTGTGGTCTCATTATTATAGTGTTGTCTCATTATTATAGTGTGGTCTCATTATTATAGTGTGGTCTCATTATTATAGTGTGGTCTCATTATTATAGTGTGGTCTCATTATTATAGTGTTGTCTCATTATTATAGCGTGGTCTCATTATTATAGCGTGGTCTCATTATTATAGCGTGGTCTCATTATTATAGCGTGGTCTCATTATTATAGCGTGGTCTCATTATTATAGTGTTGTCTCATTATTATAGTGTTGTCTCATTATTATGTCTCATTATTATAGTGTGGTCTCATTATTATAGTGTGGTCTCATTATTATAGTGTGGTCTCATTATTATAGTGTTGTCTCATTATTATAGTGTTGTCTCATTATTATAGTGTGGTCTCATTATTATAGTGTGGTCTCATTATTATAGTGTGGTCTCATTATTATGTCTCATTATTATAGTGTGGTCTCATTATTATAGTGTTGTCTCATTATTATAGTGTGGTCTCATTATTATAGTGTGGTCTCATTATTATAGTGTTGTCTCATTATTATAGCGTGGTCTCATTATTATAGCGTGGTCTCATTATTATGTCTCATTATTATAGTGTGGTCTCATTATTATGTCTCATTATTATAGTGTGGTCTCATTATTATAGTGTGGTCTCATTATTATAGTGTGGTCTCATTATTATAGTGTTGTCTCATTATTATGTCTCATTATTATAGTGTGGTCTCATTATTATAGTGTGGTCTCATTATTATAGTGTTGTCTCATTATTATAGTGTTGTCTCATTATTATAGCGTGGTCTCATTATTATGTCTCATTATTATAGTGTGGTCTCATTATTATGTCTCATTATTATAGTGTGGTCTCATTATTATAGTGTGGTCTCATTATTATAGTGTGGTCTCATTATTATAGTGTGGTCTCATTATTATAGTGTGGTCTCATTATTATAGTGTGGTCTCATTATTATAGTGTTGTCTCATTATTATAGTGTTGTCTCATTATTATAGCGTGGTCTCATTATTATAGCGTGGTCTCATTATTATAGCGTGGTCTCATTATTATAGCGTGGTCTCATTATTATAGTGTTGTCTCATTATTATAGTGTTGTCTCATTATTATAGTGTTGTCTCATTATTATGTCTCATTATTATAGTGTGGTCTCATTATTATAGTGTGGTCTCATTATTATAGTGTGGTCTCATTATTATAGTGTTGTCTCATTATTATAGTGTGGTCTCATTATTATAGTGTGGTCTCATTATTATGTCTCATTATTATAGTGTGGTCTCATTATTATAGTGTTGTCTCATTATTATAGTGTGGTCTCATTATTATAGTTTGGTCTCATTATTATAGTGTTGTCTCATTATTATAGCGTTGTCTCATTATTATAGCGTGGTCTCATTATTATGTCTCATTATTATAGTGTGGTCTCATTATTATGTCTCATTATTATAGTGTGGTCTCATTATTATAGTGTGGTCTCATTATTATAGTGTGGTCTCATTATTATGTCTCATTATTATAGTGTGGTCTCATTATTATAGTGTGGTCTCATTATTATAGTGTTGTCTCATTATTATAGTGTTGTCTCATTATTATAGCGTGGTCTCATTATTATGTCTCATTATTATAGTGTGGTCTCATTATTATGTCTCATTATTATAGTGTGGTCTCATTATTATAGTGTGGTCTCATTATTATAGTGTGGTCTCATTATTATAGTGTGGTCTCATTATTATAGTGTGGTCTCATTATTATAGTGTGGTCTCATTATTATAGTGTGGTCTCATTATTATAGTGTGGTCTCATTATTATAGTGTGGTCTCATTATTATAGTGTGGTCTCATTATTATAGTGTGGTCTCATTATTATAGTGTGGTCTCATTATTATAGTGTTGTCTCATCATTATAGTGTTGTCTCATCATTATAGTGTTGTCTCATCATTATAGTGTGGTCTCATTATTATAGTGTTGTCTCATCATTATAGTGTGGTCTCATTATTATAGTGTTGTCTCATTATTATAGTGTGGTCTCATTATTATAGTGTGGTCTCATTATTATAGTGTGGTCTCATTATTATAGTGTGGTCTCATTATTATAGTGTTGTCTCATTATTATAGTGTGGTCTCATTATTATAGCGTGGTCTCATTATTATAGCGTGGTCTCATTATTATAGCGTGGTCTCATTATTATAGCGTGGTCTCATTATTATAGCGTGGTCTCATTATTATAGCGTGGTCTCATTATTATAGCGTGGTCTCATTATTATAGCGTGGTCTCATTATTATAGCGTGGTCTCATTATTATAGCGTGGTCTCATTATTATAGTGTTGTCTCATTATTATAGTGTTGTCTCATTATTATGTCTCATTATTATAGTGTTGTCTCATTATTATAGTGTGGTCTCATTATTATAGTGTGGTCTCATTATTATGTCTCATTATTATAGTGTGGTCTCATTATTATAGTGTGGTCTCATTATTATAGTGTGGTCTCATTATTATAGTGTGGTCTCATTATTATAGTGTTGTCTCATTATTATAGTGTTGTCTCATTATTATAGCGTGGTCTCATTATTATGTCTCATTATTATAGCGTGGTCTCATTATTATGTCTCATTATTATAGTGTTGTCTCATTATTATAGTGTGGTCTCATTATTATAGTGTGGTCTCATTATTATAGTGTTGTCTCATTATTATAGTGTTGTCTCATTATTATGTCTCATTATTATAGTGTGGTCTCATTATTATAGTGTGGTCTCATTATTATAGTGTTGTCTCATTATTAGTGTTGTCTCATTATTATAGCGTGGTCTCATTATTATAGCGTGGTCTCATTATTATGTCTCATTATTATAGTGTGGTCTCATTATTATGTCTCATTATTATAGTGTGGTCTCATTATTATAGTGTGGTCTCATTATTATAGTGTTGTCTCATTATTATAGTGTTGTCTCATTATTATAGTGTTGTCTCATTATTATAGTGTGGTCTCATTATTATAGTGTGGTCTCATTATTATAGTGTGGTCTCATTATTATAGTGTGGTCTCATTATTATAGTGTGGTCTCATTATTATAGTGTGGTCTCATTATTATAGTGTGGTCTCATTATTATAGTGTTGTCTCATTATTATAGTGTGGTCTCATTATTATAGTGTGGTCTCATTATTATAGTGTGGTCTCATTATTATAGTGTGGTCTCATTATTATAGTGTGGTCTCATTATTATAGTGTGGTCTCATTATTATAGTGTGGTCTCATTATTATAGTGTGGTCTCATTATTATAGTGTGGTCTCATTATTATAGTGTTGTCTCATTATTATAGTGTTGTCTCATTATTATAGTGTGGTCTCATTATTATAGTGTTGTCTCATTATTATAGTGTGGTCTCATTATTATAGTGTGGTCTCATTATTATAGTGTGGTCTCATTATTATAGTGTGGTCTCATTATTATAGTGTTGTCTCATTATTATAGTGTGGTCTCATTATTATAGTGTTGTCTCATTATTATAGTGTTGTCTCATTATTATAGTGTTGTCTCATTATTATAGTGTTGTCTCATTATTATAGTGTTGTCTCATTATTATAGTGTTGTCTCATTATTATAGTGTGGTCTCATTATTATAGTGTGGTCTCATTATTATAGTGTGGTCTCATTATTATAGTGTGGTCTCATTATTATAGTGTTGTCTCATTATTATAGTGTTGTCTCATTATTATAGTGTGGTCTCATTATTATAGTGTGGTCTCATTATTATAGTGTTGTCTCATTATTATAGTGTGGTCTCATTATTATAGTGTTGTCTCATTATTATAGTGTTGTCTCATTATTATAGTGTGGTCTCATTATTATAGTGTTGTCTCATTATTATAGTGTTGTCTCATTTTATAGTGTTGTCTCATTTTTATAGTGTTGTCTCATTATTATAGCGTGGTCTCATTATTATAGCGTGGTCTCATTATTATAGCGTGGTCTCATTATTATGTCTCATTATTATAGTGTGGTCTCATTATTATAGTGTGGTCTCATTATTATAGCGTGGTCTCATTATTATAGTGTTGTCTCATTATTATAGTGTTGTCTCATTATTATAGAGTGGTCTCATTATTATAGCGTGGTCTCATTATTATAGCGTGGTCTCATTATTATAGCGTGGTCTCATTATTATAGCGTGGTCTCATTATTATAGCGTGGTCTCATTATTATAGCGTGGTCTCATTATTATAGTGTGGTCTCATTATTATAGTGTTGTCTCATTATTATAGTGTTGTCTCATTATTATGTCTCATTATTATAGTGTGGTCTCATTATTATAGTGTGGTCTCATTATTATAGTGTGGTCTCATTATTATAGTGTTGTCTCATTATTATAGTGTTGTCTCATTATTATAGTGTGGTCTCATTATTATAGTGTGGTCTCATTATTATGTCTCATTATTATAGTGTGGTCTCATTATTATAGTGTGGTCTCATTATTATAGTGTTGTCTCATTATTATAGTGTGGTCTCATTATTATAGTGTGGTCTCATTATTATAGTGTTGTCTCATTATTATAGTGTTGTCTCATTATTATAGCGTGGTCTCATTATTATGTCTCATTATTATAGTGTGGTCTCATTATTATGTCTCATTATTATAGTGTGGTCTCATTATTATAGTGTGGTCTCATTATTATAGTGTGGTCTCATTATTATAGTGTTGTCTCATTATTATAGTGTTGTCTCATTATTATAGTGTGGTCTCATTATTATAGTGTGGTCTCATTATTATAGTGTGGTCTCATTATTATAGTGTGGTCTCATTATTATAGTGTGGTCTCATTATTATAGTGTGGTCTCATTATTATAGTGTGGTCTCATTATTATAGTGTGGTCTCATTATTATAGTGTGGTCTCATTATTATAGTGTGGTCTCATTATTATAGTGTGGTCTCATTATTATAGTGTGGTCTCATTATTATAGTGTGGTCTCATTATTATAGTGTTGTCTCATTATTATAGCGTGGTCTCATTATTATAGCGTGGTCTCATTATTATAGCGTGGTCTCATTATTATAGCGTGGTCTCATTATTATAGCGTGGTCTCATTATTATAGCGTGGTCTCATTATTATAGCGTGGTCTCATTATTATAGCGTGGTCTCATTATTATAGCGTGGTCTCATTATTATAGTGTTGTCTCATTATTATAGTGTTGTCTCATTATTATGTCTCATTATTATAGTGTGGTCTCATTATTATAGTGTGGTCTCATTATTATAGTGTGGTCTCATTATTATAGTGTTGTCTCATTATTATAGTGTGGTCTCATTATTATAGTGTGGTCTCATTATTATAGTGTGGTCTCATTATTATGTCTCATTATTATAGTGTGGTCTCATTATTATAGTGTGGTCTCATTATTATAGTGTGGTCTCATTATTATAGTGTGGTCTCATTATTATAGTGTTGTCTCATTATTATAGCGTGGTCTCATTATTATGTCTCATTATTATAGTGTGGTCTCATTATTATGTCTCATTATTATAGTGTGGTCTCATTATTATAGTGTTGTCTCATTATTATAGTGTGGTCTCATTATTATAGTGTTGTCTCATTTTATAGTGTTGTCTCATTTTTATAGTGTTGTCTCATTATTATAGCGTGGTCTCATTATTATAGCGTGGTCTCATTATTATAGCGTGGTCTCATTATTATGTCTCATTATTATAGTGTGGTCTCATTATTATAGTGTGGTCTCATTATTATAGCGTGGTCTCATTATTATAGTGTTGTCTCATTATTATAGTGTTGTCTCATTATTATAGCGTGGTCTCATTATTATAGCGTGGTCTCATTATTATAGCGTGGTCTCATTATTATAGCGTGGTCTCATTATTATAGCGTGGTCTCATTATTATAGCGTGGTCTCATTATTATAGCGTGGTCTCATTATTATAGCGTGGTCTCATTATTATAGTGTTGTCTCATTATTATAGTGTTGTCTCATTATTATAGTGTTGTCTCATTATTATAGTGTGGTCTCATTATTATAGTGTGGTCTCATTATTATAGTGTGGTCTCATTATTATAGTGTGGTCTCATTATTATAGTGTGGTCTCATTATTATAGTGTGGTCTCATTATTATAGTGTTGTCTCATTATTATAGTGTGGTCTCATTATTATAGTGTGGTCTCATTATTATAGTGTGGTCTCATTATTATAGTGTGGTCTCATTATTATAGTGTGGTCTCATTATTATAGTGTGGTCTCATTATTATAGTGTGGTCTCATTATTATAGTGTGGTCTCATTATTATAGTGTGGTCTCATTATTATAGTGTTGTCTCATTATTATAGTGTTGTCTCATTATTATAGTGTGGTCTCATTATTATAGTGTTGTCTCATTATTATAGTGTGGTCTCATTATTATAGTGTGGTCTCATTATTATAGTGTGGTCTCATTATTATAGTGTGGTCTCATTATTATAGTGTTGTCTCATTATTATAGTGTGGTCTCATTATTATAGTGTTGTCTCATTATTATAGTGTTGTCTCATTATTATAGTGTTGTCTCATTATTATAGTGTTGTCTCATTATTATAGTGTTGTCTCATTTTATAGTGTTGTCTCATTTTTATAGTGTTGTCTCATTATTATAGCGTGGTCTCATTATTATAGCGTGGTCTCATTATTATAGCGTGGTCTCATTATTATGTCTCATTATTATAGTGTGGTCTCATTATTATAGTGTGGTCTCATTATTATAGCGTGGTCTCATTATTATAGTGTTGTCTCATTATTATAGTGTTGTCTCATTATTATAGAGTGGTCTCATTATTATAGCGTGGTCTCATTATTATAGCGTGGTCTCATTATTATAGCGTGGTCTCATTATTATAGCGTGGTCTCATTATTATAGCGTGGTCTCATTATTATAGCGTGGTCTCATTATTATAGTGTGGTCTCATTATTATAGTGTTGTCTCATTATTATAGTGTTGTCTCATTATTATGTCTCATTATTATAGTGTGGTCTCATTATTATAGTGTGGTCTCATTATTATAGTGTGGTCTCATTATTATAGTGTTGTCTCATTATTATAGTGTTGTCTCATTATTATAGTGTGGTCTCATTATTATAGTGTGGTCTCATTATTATGTCTCATTATTATAGTGTGGTCTCATTATTATAGTGTGGTCTCATTATTATAGTGTTGTCTCATTATTATAGTGTGGTCTCATTATTATAGTGTGGTCTCATTATTATAGTGTTGTCTCATTATTATAGTGTTGTCTCATTATTATAGCGTGGTCTCATTATTATGTCTCATTATTATAGTGTGGTCTCATTATTATGTCTCATTATTATAGTGTGGTCTCATTATTATAGTGTGGTCTCATTATTATAGTGTGGTCTCATTATTATAGTGTTGTCTCATTATTATAGTGTGGTCTCATTATTATAGTGTGGTCTCATTATTATAGTGTTGTCTCATTATTATAGTGTTGTCTCATTATTATAGCGTGGTCTCATTATTATGTCTCATTATTATAGTGTGGTCTCATTATTATGTCTCATTATTATAGTGTGGTCTCATTATTATAGTGTGGTCTCATTATTATAGTGTGGTCTCATTATTATAGTGTTGTCTCATTATTATGTCTCATTATTATAGTGTGGTCTCATTATTATAGTGTGGTCTCATTATTATAGTGTGGTCTCATTATTATAGTGTGGTCTCATTATTATAGTGTGGTCTCATTATTATAGTGTGGTCTCATTATTATAGTGTGGTCTCATTATTATAGTGTGGTCTCATTATTATAGTGTGGTCTCATTATTATAGTGTGGTCTCATTATTATAGTGTGGTCTCATTATTATAGTGTGGTCTCATTATTATAGCGTGGTCTCATTATTATAGCGTGGTCTCATTATTATAGCGTGGTCTCATTATTATAGCGTGGTCTCATTATTATAGCGTGGTCTCATTATTATAGCGTGGTCTCATTATTATAGCGTGGTCTCATTATTATAGTGTTGTCTCATTATTATAGTGTTGTCTCATTATTATGTCTCATTATTATAGTGTGGTCTCATTATTATAGTGTGGTCTCATTATTATAGTGTGGTCTCATTATTATAGTGTTGTCTCATTATTATAGTGTGGTCTCATTATTATAGTGTGGTCTCATTATTATAGTGTGGTCTCATTATTATGTCTCATTATTATAGTGTGGTCTCATTATTATAGTGTGGTCTCATTATTATAGTGTGGTCTCATTATTATAGTGTGGTCTCATTATTATAGTGTTGTCTCATTATTATAGCGTGGTCTCATTATTATGTCTCATTATTATAGTGTGGTCTCATTATTATGTCTCATTATTATAGTGTGGTCTCATTATTATAGTGTGGTCTCATTATTATAGTGTGGTCTCATTATTATAGTGTTGTCTCATTATTATAGTGTTGTCTCATTATTATAGTGTTGTCTCATTATTATGTCTCATTATTATAGTGTGGTCTCATTATTAGTGTGGTCTCATTATTATAGTGTTGTCTCATTATTATAGTGTTGTCTCATTATTATAGCGTGGTCTCATTATTATGTCTCATTATTATAGTGTGGTCTCATTATTATGTCTCATTATTATAGTGTGGTCTCATTATTATAGTGTGGTCTCATTATTATAGTGTTGTCTCATTATTATAGTGTTGTCTCATTATTATAGTGTGGTCTCATTATTATAGTGTGGTCTCATTATTATAGTGTGGTCTCATTATTATAGTGTGGTCTCATTATTATAGTGTGGTCTCATTATTATAGTGTGGTCTCATTATTATAGTGTGGTCTCATTATTATAGTGTGGTCTCATTATTATAGTGTGGTCTCATTATTATAGTGTGGTCTCATTATTATAGTGTGGTCTCATTATTATAGTGTTGTCTCATTATTATAGTGTTGTCTCATTATTATAGTGTGGTCTCATTATTATAGTGTGGTCTCATTATTATAGTGTGGTCTCATTATTATAGTGTGGTCTCATTATTATAGTGTGGTCTCATTATTATAGTGTGGTCTCATTATTATAGCGTGGTCTCATTATTATAGCGTGGTCTCATTATTATAGCGTGGTCTCATTATTATGTCTCATTATTATAGTGTGGTCTCATTATTATAGCGTGGTCTCATTATTATAGTGTTGTCTCATTATTATAGTGTTGTCTCATTATTATAGCGTGGTCTCATTATTATAGTGTGGTCTCATTATTATAGCGTGGTCTCATTATTATGTCTCATTATTATAGTGTGGTCTCATTATTATGTCTCATTATTATAGTGTGGTCTCATTATTATAGCGTGGTCTCATTATTATAGCGTTGTCTCATTATTATAGCGTGGTCTCATTATTATAGCGTGGTCTCATTATTATAGTGTGGTCTCATTATTATAGTGTGGTCTCATTATTATAGTGTGGTCTCATTATTATAGTGTGGTCTCATTATTATAGTGTGGTCTCATTATTATAGTGTGGTCTCATTATTATAGTGTGGTCTCATTATTATAGTGTGGTCTCATTATTATAGTGTGGTCTCATTATTATAGTGTGGTCTCATTATTATAGTGTTGTCTCATTATTATAGTGTTGTCTCATTATTATAGTGTGGTCTCATTATTATAGTGTTGTCTCATTTTTATAGTGTTGTCTCATTTTTATAGTGTTGTCTCATTTTTATAGTGTTGTCTCATTATTATAGCGTGGTCTCATTATTATAGTGTGGTCTCATTATTATAGTGTGGTCTCATTATTATAGTGTGGTCTCATTATTATAGTGTGGTCTCATTATTATAGTGTTGTCTCATTATTATAGTGTTGTCTCATTATTATAGTGTTGTCTCATTATTATGTCTCATTATTATAGTGTGGTCTCATTATTAGTGTGGTCTCATTATTATAGTGTTGTCTCATTATTATAGTGTTGTCTCATTATTATAGCGTGGTCTCATTATTATGTCTCATTATTATAGTGTGGTCTCATTATTATGTCTCATTATTATAGTGTGGTCTCATTATTATAGTGTGGTCTCATTATTATAGTGTTGTCTCATTATTATAGTGTTGTCTCATTATTATAGTGTGGTCTCATTATTATAGTGTGGTCTCATTATTATAGTGTGGTCTCATTATTATAGTGTGGTCTCATTATTATAGTGTGGTCTCATTATTATAGTGTGGTCTCATTATTATAGTGTGGTCTCATTATTATAGTGTGGTCTCATTATTATAGTGTGGTCTCATTATTATAGTGTGGTCTCATTATTATAGTGTGGTCTCATTATTATAGTGTTGTCTCATTATTATAGTGTTGTCTCATTATTATAGTGTGGTCTCATTATTATAGTGTGGTCTCATTATTATAGTGTGGTCTCATTATTATAGTGTGGTCTCATTATTATAGTGTGGTCTCATTATTATAGTGTGGTCTCATTATTATAGCGTGGTCTCATTATTATAGCGTGGTCTCATTATTATAGCGTGGTCTCATTATTATGTCTCATTATTATAGTGTGGTCTCATTATTATAGCGTGGTCTCATTATTATAGTGTTGTCTCATTATTATAGTGTTGTCTCATTATTATAGCGTGGTCTCATTATTATAGTGTGGTCTCATTATTATAGCGTGGTCTCATTATTATGTCTCATTATTATAGTGTGGTCTCATTATTATGTCTCATTATTATAGTGTGGTCTCATTATTATAGCGTGGTCTCATTATTATAGCGTTGTCTCATTATTATAGCGTGGTCTCATTATTATAGCGTGGTCTCATTATTATAGTGTGGTCTCATTATTATAGTGTGGTCTCATTATTATAGTGTGGTCTCATTATTATAGTGTGGTCTCATTATTATAGTGTGGTCTCATTATTATAGTGTGGTCTCATTATTATAGTGTGGTCTCATTATTATAGTGTGGTCTCATTATTATAGTGTGGTCTCATTATTATAGTGTGGTCTCATTATTATAGTGTTGTCTCATTATTATAGTGTTGTCTCATTATTATAGTGTGGTCTCATTATTATAGTGTTGTCTCATTTTTATAGTGTTGTCTCATTTTTATAGTGTTGTCTCATTTTTATAGTGTTGTCTCATTATTATAGCGTGGTCTCATTATTATAGTGTGGTCTCATTATTATAGTGTGGTCTCATTATTATGTCTCATTATTATAGTGTGGTCTCATTATTATGTCTCATTATTATAGTGTGGTCTCATTATTATAGCGTGGTCTCATTATTATAGTGTTGTCTCATTATTATAGTGTTGTCTCATTATTATAGTGTTGTCTCATTATTATAGTGTTGTCTCATTATTATAGTGTTGTCTCATTATTATAGCGTGGTCTCATTATTATAGTGTGGTCTCATTATTATAGCGTGGTCTCATTATTATGTCTCATTATTATAGTGTGGTCTCATTATTATGTCTCATTATTATAGTGTGGTCTCATTATTATGTCTCATTATTATAGTGTGGTCTCATTATTATAGCGTGGTCTCATTATTATAGCGTTGTCTCATTATTATAGCGTTGTCTCATCATTATAGTGTGGTCTCATCATTATAGTGTGGTCTCATTATTATAGTGTGGTCTCATTATTATAGTGTGGTCTCATTATTATAGTGTGGTCTCATTATTATAGTGTGGTCTCATTATTATAGTGTGGTCTCATTATTATAGTGTGGTCTCATTATTATAGTGTGGTCTCATTATTATAGTGTGGTCTCATTATTATAGTGTGGTCTCATTATTATAGTGTGGTCTCATTATTATAGTGTGGTCTCATTATTATAGTGTGGTCTCATTATTATAGTGTTGTCTCATTATTATAGTGTGGTCTCATTATTATAGTGTTGTCTCATTATTATAGTGTGGTCTCATTATTATAGTGTGGTCTCATTATTATAGTGTGGTCTCATTATTATAGTGTTGTCTCATTATTATAGTGTGGTCTCATTTTATAGTGTTGTCTCATTTTATAGTGTTGTCTCATTTTTATAGTGTTGTCTCATTATTATAGCGTGGTCTCATTATTATAGTGTGGTCTCATTATTATAGCGTGGTCTCATTATTATGTCTCATTATTATAGTGTGGTCTCATTATTATAGCGTGGTCTCATTATTATAGTGTTGTCTCATTATTATAGTGTTGTCTCATTATTATAGCGTGGTCTCATTATTATAGTGTGGTCTCATTATTATAGCGTGGTCTCATTATTATGTCTCATTATTATAGTGTGGTCTCATTATTATAGCGTGGTCTCATTATTATAGCGTTGTCTCATTATTATAGCGTGGTCTCATTATTATAGTGTGGTCTCATTATTATAGTGTGGTCTCATCATTATAGTGTGGTCTCATTATTATAGTGTGGTCTCATTATTATAGTGTGGTCTCATTATTATAGTGTGGTCTCATTATTATAGTGTGGTCTCATTATTATAGTGTGGTCTCATTATTATAGTGTTGTCTCATTATTATAGTGTTGTCTCATTATTATAGTGTTGTCTCATTATTATAGTGTGGTCTCATTATTATAGTGTTGTCTCATTTTTATAGTGTTGTCTCATTTTTATAGTGTTGTCTCATTTTTATAGTGTTGTCTCATTATTATAGCGTGGTCTCATTATTATAGTGTGGTCTCATTATTATAGTGTGGTCTCATTATTATAGTGTGGTCTCATTATTATGTCTCATTATTATAGTGTGGTCTCATTATTATGTCTCATTATTATAGTGTGGTCTCATTATTATAGCGTGGTCTCATTATTATAGTGTTGTCTCATTATTATAGTGTTGTCTCATTATTATAGTGTTGTCTCATTATTATAGTGTTGTCTCATTATTATAGTGTTGTCTCATTATTATAGTGTTGTCTCATTATTATAGCGTGGTCTCATTATTATAGTGTGGTCTCATTATTATAGCGTGGTCTCATTATTATGTCTCATTATTATAGTGTGGTCTCATTATTATGTCTCATTATTATAGTGTGGTCTCATTATTATAGCGTGGTCTCATTATTATAGCGTTGTCTCATTATTATAGCGTTGTCTCATCATTATAGTGTGGTCTCATCATTATAGTGTGGTCTCATCATTATAGTGTGGTCTCATTATTATAGTGTGGTCTCATTATTATAGTGTGGTCTCATTATTATAGCGTGGTCTCATTATTATAGCGTGGTCTCATTATTATAGCGTGGTCTCATTATTATAGCGTGGTCTCATCATTATAGTGTTGTCTCATTATTATAGTGTGGTCTCATTATTATAGTGTGGTCTCATTATTATAGTGTGGTCTCATTATTATAGTGTGGTCTCATTATTATAGTGTGGTCTCATTATTATAGTGTGGTCTCATTATTATAGTGTGGTCTCATTATTATAGTGTGGTCTCATTATTATGTCTCATTATTATAGTGTGGTCTCATTATTATAGTGTTGTCTCATTATTATAGTGTTGTCTCATTATTATAGTGTGGTCTCATTATTATAGTGTGGTCTCATTATTATAGTGTGGTCTCATTATTATAGCGTGGTCTCATTATTATAGCGTGGTCTCATTATTATAGCGTGGTCTCATTATTATAGCGTGGTCTCATTATTATAGCGTGGTCTCATTATTATAGCGTGGTCTCATTATTATAGCGTGGTCTCATTATTATAGCGTGGTCTCATTATTATAGTGTGGTCTCATTATTATAGTGTGGTCTCATTATTATAGTGTGGTCTCATTATTATAGTGTGGTCTCATTATTATAGTGTGGTCTCATTATTATAGTGTGGTCTCATTATTATAGTGTGGTCTCATTATTATGTCTCATTATTATAGTGTGGTCTCATTATTATAGTGTGGTCTCATTATTATAGTGTGGTCTCATTATTATAGTGTGGTCTCATTATTATAGTGTGGTCTCATTATTATAGTGTGGTCTCATTATTATAGTGTGGTCTCATTATTATAGTGTGGTCTCATTATTATAGTGTGGTCTCATTATTATAGTGTGGTCTCATTATTATAGTGTTGTCTCATTATTATAGTGTTGTCTCATTATTATAGTGTGGTCTCATTATTATAGTGTGGTCTCATTATTATAGTGTTGTCTCATCATTATAGTGTGGTCTCATTATTATAGTGTGGTCTCATTATTATAGTGTTGTCTCATCATTATAGTGTGGTCTCATCATTATAGTGTGGTCTCATTATTATAGTGTGGTCTCATTATTATAGTGTGGTCTCATTATTATAGTGTGGTCTCATTATTATAGTGTGGTCTCATTATTATAGTGTTGTCTCATTATTATAGTGTTGTCTCATTATTATAGTGTTGTCTCATTATTATAGTGTTGTCTCATTATTATAGTGTTGTCTCATCGCTCTCTGGTTTTACACACAGCTCTGACACGTTCTTACCCCACCAGACATGCCACCAGGGGTCTTTTCACAGTCTGCAGGTCCAGAACAAATTCAAGGAAACAGTATTATATAGAGCCATGATTGCATGAAACTCCCATCTCATATAAAACGCAAAAAACAAGTAAAACAACAGCTCATGGCACAACGCCTCTCCCCAATGTGACCTACCTGTTGTGTGTATGTACTGACATGTATGCGTAACTGATAGATACACACACAGACTACATGTTCATGTTTTAAAATGTACACTACCATTCAAAAGTTGAGTCACTTAAAAATGTCCTTGTTTTGAAAGAAAATAAAAAAAATTGTCCATTAAAATAACATCAAATTGATCAGAAATACAGTGTAGACATTGTTAATGTTGTAAATGAGTATTGTAGCTGGAAACGGCAGAATGTTTAATGGAATATCTACATAGACCTACAGAGGCCCATTATCAGCAACCATCACTCCTGTGTTCCAATGGCACGTTGCGTTAGCTAATCCAAGTGTATTATTTTAAAAAGGCTAATTGATCATTAGAAAACCCTTTTGCAATTATGTTTGCACAGCTGAAAACTGTTGTTCTGATTAAAGAAGCAATAAAACTAACCTTCTTTAGACTAGTTGAGTATCTGGAGCATCAGCATTTGTGGGTTCGATTACAGGCCCAAAATGGCCAGAAACAAAGAACGTTCTTCTGAAACTCGTCAGTCTATTCTTGTTCTGAGAAATGAAGGCTATTCAGTGCGAGAAATTGCCAAGAAACTGAAGATCTCTTTCAACACTCCCTTCACAGAACAGCGCAAACTGGCTCTGCGTTGCAAAGAAAAAGCCATATCTCAGACTGGCCAATCAAAATAAAAGATTAAGATGGGCAAAAGAATACAGATACTGGACAGAGGAACTCTGCCTAGAAGGCCAGCATCCCGGAGTCGCCTCTTCAGTGTTGACGTTGAGACCGGTGTTTTGTGGATACTATTTAATGAAGCTGCCAGTACTGTATTTATTCGTTGTGTCGGACCCTAGTATGGGATCCTAATAAAATTAAATCAAGAATGGACTACACAGTGACGTCATCGATAAGGTACTACACAGTGACATCATTGATAAGGTACTACACAGTGACGTCATCAATAAGGTACGACACAGCGACGTCATCGATAAGGTACTACACAGCGACGTCATCGATAAGGTACTACACAGCGACGTCATCGATAAGGTACTACACAGTGACGTCATCGATAAGGTACTACACAGCGACGTCATCGATAAGGTACTACACAGTGACGTCATCGATAAGGTACGACACAGCGACGTCATCGATAAGGTACGACACAGCGACGTCATCGATAAGGTACTACACAGTGATGTGTTCAATATGCGACAACACAGTGACGTTATGCAGCGTTCAAAACAACTGGGAATTCACAACTGGGAAATCTATGACTTCCGAGCATTCAAGACAACTGGGAACTCAGGGGGGAAACAAGCTCCGAACCATTTTGAACGGTCATCCAACTCGCAATTCCAAGTCAGAAACTCAAACATTCCGACCTGAAGATCACTGACATTATGATTTGACCTTGTTTTTTCCCCAAGAGTTCCCAGGTGTCTTGAAAGCAGCATAACACACAGCCCTTACCTTTTGTCTGGCACCCTGAAGTCCCTGTAGAGCTGCTCAGCCTGCTTGTGGAAGTTGGAGGTGAGGAGGGCATGCAGAGTCTCCTGGAGAGACAGGCCCAGCAGAGCCTCTCCCTTCTCCTCATCCAGACGCCTCTGGAAACGTAGCAGCTTCTTCTCCTCCTCTGTCGCCTGGGGCAGAGAGACAGACAGAGAGACAGAGAGACAGAGACAGAGAGACAGAGAGAGACCAACAGACAGACAGAGACAGACAGAGAGAGACAGACAGACAGAGACAGAGAGACAGAGAGACAGAGAGAGACCAACAGACAGACAGAGACAGACAGAGAGAGAGAGACAGACAGACAGAGAGAGAGAGACAGACAGAGACAGAGAGACAGAGAGAGACCAACAGACAGACAGAGACAGACAGAGAGAGACAGACAGAGAGAGACAGAGACCGACAGACAGACAGAGACAGACAGACAGAGACAGACAGAGAGAGACAGAGAGAGACAGACAGACAGAGAGACAGACAGACAGAGACAGACAGACGAGACAGAGAGACAGCGAGCACTATAATAATGAGACAACATTTTGAGAACATTGTCATGATCTAATTTACATGTTCATTTTTGGTTGAAAGTGCTAATGCTGTTCAGAGCCTGTTGAGATCAAATCTGCACTTAAAACTGTCTGGGTCTCACCTTGGCTGCAAACTCGTTCTTGGCCTTGTTGTACTCGTCCACAGCACTCTGTAGCAGAGACAGGCGAGCCTCCAGCTTCTTCTCCTTGTAACTGGCCTTGACGTAGAAGTTACCCAGCTCCTGATGGTCATCGTCTTGGTTGAACAGATCCTTCAGTGTGTCCTGTTCCTGGTGCTTACAGAACTAACACACACACACAGATTAAACCACATTGTGTGCATGTGTAACTGTGTGTAGAGTCTTGAGTTGTGTGTGTGTCTGTGACTATACCTGCCGGTAGAGGCTCAGAGCTACCGGTTGGTTTCTGAGCGTCATGAAGAAGTCTCCTCTGTTCATCTCGTTCTTCAGGTATGTCACCACCGTGTAAACCAGGTCTGTGTCTCCACTCTCTATAGCTTTACTCAGGGCCAGTTGACTCCTCTTCATCTTCAGTAGAAGGGGGACCTGCTCCCCAGAACGAGGCTCAAACTCCAACAACTAGACCCAGAGAGAGGCAAAAATAATTGGAAGGAGAGAGGGATGAGGCAGAGGGAAAGAGAGGAGACAGGGTGGTGACAGAGGGAAAGAGAGGAGACAGGGTGGTGGCAGAGGGAAAGAGAGGAGACAGGGTGGTGGCAGAGGGAGAGAGAGGAGACAGGGTGGTGACAGAGGGAGAGAGAGGAGACAGGGTGGTGACAGAGGAAAAGAGAGGAGACAGGGTGGTGACAGAGGGAAAGAGAGGAGACAGGGTGGTGGGAGAGGGAAAGAGGAGAGAGGGTGGTGGGAGAGGGAAATAGAGGAGAGGGGAAGAGTATTGTCAAGGTAACATTCCCAATGATAAACCTCTGTGAACATGTTCAATCCATCCAAATGACGTCTTTTGGATTGCCTCTTTAATCACTCTCTCTCGTGTTGGAAGCATGTGAGGCTAGGGTGTGGCTGTCCCTTGATAGTCAGTTCAGGCCTGCTGGTGTGTGTGTGTAGTACCTTGATGGCCAGTTCCGTCCTGCCACACTCATATGCTCTGGCAGCGATCTCAGAGTAGGAGATTCCTGCTGCCTCGCCCAGCTTCACACTGACAGCATGTGCTATGGACTCATCAGGCTCTTCTTTCTGCTGGACCTGAGACAGACAGACACACGTTTTATTTCAATCTCAAGAGATACAGTCCCGGGAAAAACTATCTGCCCCCTTTTCTGAGTTTCTCTATTTTTGATACTGAATGTCATCAGACCTTCAACCAAAACCTAATATTAGATAAAAGGAGTCGGAGTTCACAAATAACCTCAAAAATATATATTTTGTTTTCATTAACAAAGTTACATAACACCCAATGCCCCTGTGTGAAAAAGTAATTGCCCCCTTACACTCAACAACTGGTTGTGCCACCTTTAGCTGCAATGACTCCAACCAAACACTTCCTGTAGTAGTTGATACATCTCTCACATCACTGTGGAGGAACTTTGGTCCACTCTTCCATACAGAACTGCGTTAACTTGTGGGTTTTCAAGCATGAACTGCTTGTTTCAAGTCCTGCCACAACATCTCAGTTGGGATTAGGTCTGGACTTGGACTAGGCCATTCCAAAACTTCAAATTTGTTGCTTTTTAGCCATTTTCATGTAGACTTGATTGTCTGTTTTGGATCATTGTCTTTCTGCGTGACCCAGCTGTGCTTCAGCTTCAGCTAACAGACGGATGGCCTGACATTCTCCTGTAGAATTCTCTGATACAGAGCAGAATACATGATTCCTTCTATTAAGGCAAGTCGTCCAGGTCCTGAGGCAGCAAAGCATCCCCAAACCATCCCACTACCACCACCACGCATGAGGTTCTTACTGTGAAATGCAGTGTTTGGTTTTCACCAGACATAATGGGACCCATGTCGTCCAAAAAGTTGACTCAAGTTTGACAAAAAAAAGCACTGGGATGATCATCAAGACTATTGGAAGAATGTTCTATGGACAGATGAGTCAAAAGTATCACATTTTGGTCAAAGTCCAGACCTAATCCCAACTGACATGTTGTGGCAGGACTTGAAACAAGCAGTTAATGCTTAAAAACCCACAAATGTCACTGAGTTACAGCAGTTCTGTATGGAAGAGTGGGACAAAATTCCTCCACAGTGATGTGAGAGATATATCAACAACTACAGGAAGTGTTTGGTTGGAGTCATTGCAGCTAAAGGTGGCACAACCAGTTATTGCGTGTAAGGGGGCAAGTACTTTTCCACACAGGGGCATTGGGTGTTACGTAACTTTGTTAATGAACAATGTCATGTGTTATTTGTGAACTCAGGTTCCCTTTGTCTAATATTAGGTTTTGGTTGAAGATCTGATAAGATTCAGTATTAAAAATATGCAAAAAGTAGAGAACATTTTAATGGGGGCAAATCCTTTTTCACAGCACTGTACCTGTTAGAACATGTTAAGAACATACATGCAGTAAAATGACCCCCCCCCCCGCCTCACCTTGCAGCAGGCCCAGTGTTTGAGAACTCTGCTGACTCCCTGGTACTCTGGTGTCTTCAGATAGCGACAGATCTCAATGGCCAGGGGATACAGCTTACGGTACACCAACCTGTTTAACATGCGTGTACAGAGAGTAAACACACACACACACTGTGTAAACACACACCCACACACACACACCTGGGGTGTTACCTGTCAATGAGGACCTGAACAGTCATCTGTTTGTACTGTGTGTGTGTGAGGGGGATCCCCACAGTGTACTCTCGGACAGAGTTGAGAACTTTCAGGTCTCGACACATACTGACAAACGGCTCTGGTGGGTAGTTACTGAGAAAACACTTCCCAAAGGACGCAGCCTAGGAGGGAGGGAGAGAGGGTGAGGGAGGGAGGGAGGGAGAGAGGGTGAGGGAGGGAGAGAGGGTGAGGGAGGGAGGGAGAGAGGGTGAGGGAGGGAGGGAGAGAGGGTGAGGGAGGGAGGGAGAGAGGGTGAGGGAGGGAGGGAGAGAGGGTGAGGGAGGGAGAGAGAGAGGGTGAGGGAGGGAGGGAGAGAGGGTGAGGGAGGGAGAGAGAGAGGGTGAGGGAGGGAGAGAGAGAGGGTGAGGGAGGGAGAGAGGGTGAGGGAGGGAGGGAGAGAGGGTGAGGGAGGGAGAGAGAGAGGGTGAGGGAGGGAGAGGGAGAGGATGAGGGAAGGAGAGAGGGTGAGGGAGGGAGAGAGGGTGAGAGGGAGGAATAGAGTGGGGGAGAAAAACATGAATATCTGTGGACTGACACATTTTGATCTTCAACTTAACATGCAGGAATAGATGAGAAAGAGAGAGAAGAAGACATAGGGAGAGAGAGAAAGAGAGCAAAGTAGAGGTAGAGAGAGATCGTGTGTGTCTTACCCTGAGCAGTGTTTTCTGGGTCTCTGGTTCATGTTCATACCCAGCAGCCTCCACACACTGTCTCACCGCTTCCCCCAATACACTCTGTTCCTTTATCTCTCTCAGGTACTCATCTGCCTTCTGACTGGACTTCTACACACACACACACACACACAAAACCATCTCCTCCAATACATGTATCCAGTAAAGTGAAAAGCTGTTACAGTCACAGGGCCAGACAGACACGTACCTCCCAGACACAGACACGTACCTCCAGACACAGACTTCCCAGACACAGACACAGACTTCCCAGACACAGACTTCCCAGACACGTACCTCCCAGACACAGACCTCCCAGACACAGAACTCCCAGACAGACACAGACTTCCCAGACACGTACCTACCAGACACAGACCTCCCAGACCCAGACACAGACGTCCCAGACACGTACTTCCCAGACACAGGCTTCCCAGACACAGGCTTCCCAGACACAGACTTCCCAGACACAGACTTCCCAGACACAGACTTCCCAGACACAGACTTCCCAGACACAGACTTCCCAGACACAGACTTCCCAGACACAGACTTCCCAGACACAGACTTCCCAGACACAGACACATACCTCGTACTCCTTGTGTGCCTCCAGTAGTAAAGCTCCAGGAGCCATGGAGGCGATTTTAAAGATGTCCTGGCAGGCCGAGGGCACCTCCTGCAGCAGCTCATGCCTGGACCCTCCTATGATCCTCACTCCATCCAGCTCTGCTACACACACACTCTCCTCATCCAGAGTGTATCTAAACACTGGTTAAGGCTCCATGAGAGGGCACACATTTGGATCAGTGGCAGATTTTTATTATGCTTGTGTTGATATGTGAGCAGAATTGCTAACTGTACATTTAATGTCATATTGCTAATTGTACCTTTAACAGTAACAAACCAACAGGAGCAAGCTAGCTGAGCTAACAGGAGCAAGCTAGCTGAGCTAACAGGGGCAAGCTAGCTGAGCTAACAGGAACAAGCTAGCTGAGCTAACAGGAACAAGCTAGCTGAGCAAACAGGGGCAAGCTAGCTGAGCTAACAGGAGCAAGCTAGCTGAGCTAACAGGAGCAAGCTAGCTGAGCTAACAGGAACAAGCTAGCTGAGCTAACAGGAAGCTAGCTAGCTGAGCAAATAGGAACAAGCTAGCTGAGCTAACTTGCATAACAGCTGTGAGCTGAAGGATACTGGATGGTGTCTGTACACTCTCCGGCCACCAGTAGGAGCCTGTCCCACATGATGACCACAGAGGGCTGCTGGCTCTTTGGCCTTCTGCACCAGACCATCTGTTTAGGCGGGGTCCTCACCTTGGTGTCCACCTCACTCAGCTTGTCCTGGGGAACAAACAACAGTCAGTAGCTGACTGCCATAATACACATCTACATTAGACATGTCTGATATACAGGGCCGTGGCTTCTACTGACTATAGAACTTGACCAGGAAAAAAAACTCTTGGCCCAAAATGGTCAGCACTCCACACACCAGAGCTATTTACACTCTACGGCTACCTGGCAACCTAGATAAGCTGTGATAAGACTGGGAATGCCTGGATGGGTTGAGGACCACTGGTGTGTATAGACAGTAGATAATACATGGATAATAGCTAGCCAGATCATGGAGCCATACAGTATGAGGGATAGTAATCCATGTTACCTTGAGGTTGGCTGAGCCCATCCACAGGTGTCCAGAGTCTGTGAACAGAGCCAGGTACTTATAGCTGAATGACACGGCCATGTTCACGATGCTACAGGCCTGTGGAGAGAGGCCAGGAGGGGTCTGTAACACACACACACACACACACACACACACACACACACACACGGTTAGAGGTGAGAGAGCAAGGATGATTAGACACAGCAATGAATAAGTTGTTTGTGTTTGTCTCACCACAGGGGTGCAGGATGTGTTGTCCAGTATGTAGAGGTCAACTCCGTTGGCCAGCAGCACTTTGGTCTGTCTGTCCTGAGTCAGCACTACCCAGCAGGAGGGTGCCCCCTGGAGGCCTGGAGGAACACACCACCAATTAATCAATTAAATAGTGACAAACGTCTCCATTCATTTGGAATTGAGAACTGACAGGATTTCACATACACACATGTACACACACCTGGGACTTCCGGGAGTCTCCTCAGCTTCAGGTCGTCAATATTCGTGGCCAGGGTGAAGCGTGAGGCTCCCGTTACTATGGCGACACCAGTTCCATAGGGTGAGTGGAACACCTTGGCTTCCAGCACCTGGTTTTGAACCACCTCCTGTCAAAGACACACACACACACGTCAGGTGGATGATCATGTTTTGATCATGTTTATTTGTGTTATGTGTGCTCACGTTGCCCATGCTGAAGTGTCTTTTGAAGGCACCAAACAGGTCGTAGATGAGGACAGTGCCATCCTCCTGGATACACAGCAGGTCATCACACACTGTCCAACCCAGCTGTCTCACTGGGCCACTCTTCCACTGGAGAAACAAGAGGGATGGAGGAGAGTGACAGACAGAGAAAGAGTGAATAAGTGTGTGTATGAGTGTGTGTGTGTGTGTGTGTGTGTGTGTGTGTGTGTGTGTGTGTGTGTGTATGAGTGTGTGTGTGTACCGGGAAGCTGGCCATGTTCGCGCCTGAGGAGGAATAGATCTCCAGCTGGGGCCGTGCACTGGAGGAAGGCCTCTGTGGCTGCCTTAGAAGAGCTAAGAGAGATAGATAGAGGGAGGGATAGAGAGAGAAACATGCTTCTTTAATTAGCTATGTGGTTAGAATACACGTTGTAGATTCTAAATATTTTGCAACAATGTGAGTTTCTCCAAATTGTGCAAGTGATTCTCTCTGCTCCATCATATCGGTGTGTGTGTGTACTCACCGATCGGTCCCCCGTATGGGGCTGCTGCCACCAGACATTCCTTGAGCCCATCTCTCAAGCTCCATCCCATCTCATACAGCTCGATCTTCCTGTAGACACACACACACACACACACACACACACACACACACACACACACACACACACACACACACACACACACACACACACACACACACACACACTATTAATGACAGTTGTCACATGATATGCTAGATGGCTAGCTAGGGAAGCCCACATTATTGCAGTGCATTAGCTAATAATGTTGAATGTTACTTTGTTTTTACTGAGCAAAGCATTACGGCAAGTAGCAAGGAAGGAAGATGGCTTTAGTGCCAGCCTGACAGAGTTGTCATTTCTTGGTATCTAGCTAGCTAACGTTAGCATTTTTGCAAAGATTCTGGTCATGTGAGCAAGCTAACACAACAGTTAGCTAAAATCTGTTTACCTGTAAAACGCTTCCCCGAGCGGATTCCAGTTTGCCGTTATAAATGCCATCCTTCACCCCGTAAATTATAACCCTGGCATAAGGTGTGTATTTGTTATTGTTTAGATTCGCCTGTCATCTGACGTTTGGTCGAGAGCAGACAGATTTTCTTCTTCTCTTTACGACGGCGGAGGAAACCCGTTCATTACCGCCAGTAACTGGTTGGAGACTGCAGTTTGTGTTTAGCCACTGACAATTATACAGACATTTCATCGGATGTATAAATGTGAAGCATCCGGTTGGCGTTTCCACTCACTACCAAATATGGTAGTGAGTAGGAAGCCACTGTCCGGCAGTGGGAGAAGCTGGAACGAGATGGATTTTGGACGAAATTCTGCAAGTTTTCTCATCGATAAACATTTGATCTCAATACAGTGTTCTGTTCCCAAAACTATAATCTGTTACGAACATAGTGGACTACGTTTTGTAGACTTTACCCTTTGCTAAAGTTGAGAAAAAAATGGCATTGTTTAAAAGGAGTGCAAAGGCGAATTTGGTTCCCTAACGTAAATATGCAAATGTATGCTACATGCGCAAATAGGATCTCGCTAGGTCGTGCTTTGCTCTGCCCATCTCCTTGCTTGTTCTGCCCACTATGACTCATTTGTTCCCATTTGAAACGACGAATGGTGGTCAATCTTTGGTTTAGCTCTTAATTTGGTAGGCAAAGCAAAAATCAAAACTCTACACCAGTGGTCTGGTCGATCTTCAAGGCATTCCTAGTATATCATGAAACATTTCTGTAAAAAAACCAATGATTACGGCTTGCGCTCATTTTTTTTACTTGTTGTGCTGTTGGCGGTAGGTGCACATAATTCAGAAGCCCTGCGCACCAGCATTTTGTAGAGCTCCGACTTTCCAACCTGAAGATGACGTCATCATTTGACCTCTTTTTTTCAGAATCCCGAGTTGTCTTGAAAGCACCTTACAGATGCAGGTCCCATCAGTCCAGTCAAATAAAAAGCTAATTATTTGCACGTTATTTATGTTCAGCTGTGCCTCACAAGTGCTACACTGTCTGATCTATTTTGTTATCAAAGGCAGAGTTTTAAATATAATATGATCTGAGAATAACAATATTAGCCAGCCAGGCATATAGCCAATATGCTGTGATAATGGTCCCATGTTTCATGAGCTGAAATAAAAGATCCCTGATATTTTCCATATGTACAAAAATATTATTTCGCTCAAATTTTGTTTACAGCTCTGTTAGTGAGCATTTCTCCTTTGTCAAGATAATCCATCCACTTTACAGGTGTGGCATATCAAGAAGTTGATGACACAGCATGATTAGTTCATTTTTAAATGTAACTTTTCTTAACCTAGGCAAGTCAGTTAAGAACAAATTCTTATTTATAATGATGGCCAAACCCAGGTCAATTGTACACTGCCCTATGGCACTCCCAAACACAACCAGTTGTGAAACAGCTTGGATTTGACCCAGGGTGTCTGTAGTGACACCTCAAGCACTGACATGCAGTGCTTTAGACCACTGCACCACTAGGGAGCACGTTTTAATTGACTGATTTCCTTATATGAACTGTAACTCAGTAAAATGGTTGAAATTGCTGCATGTTGCGTTTATATTTCTGTTCAGTATATTAGGGCTACTACACAAACCCCATTCATACACAACACTATTAGGTCAATGTCAAAAAAAATGTAAGCCATGTTCACAAAACTGAGCGGTAGATCTTGGCTTGCTTTTTGACTCAGAAAAGGTTGGTGACAACTGCTGTAAGCCAAATGCAGTGGACCTCAAATACGTTTAAGATTTGCATTGTGCAGTCTGTTGAAACACTCATCAATCTACAACTCCAATGTTTGTAAAGTTTGTTTAGGAGTACACTGTGAAAGGCTATAGGAGCAGGGTGCAGCCATGTTGATCTCCTACATCATCACGTGATTGACCTCCAAAAATACCAAAATACTGTAGCGACCTTAACCCAGCACCAGTGGGGTGTATTAATGGATGCCAATAGAAGCCAGGCTTCCCCAAAAATGTACCGAAAAAAAACCTTAAAAAATAATGTGTATTTTGTCTTTCTGTGTTTCATAATTTTCCTTCAGTTCGCAAGAGGCTGAATGTATTTCACTGGAGAAAACATCAGAGTGACGAAAACAGTGTCTCTATGTGTCTAGCCCATATATCTGATGCTGTCTGGTCAAAAAGAGTAGGATATTGTTGCCGCCTGTAGCATTGAATGTAAGTGAAGCCAGCAAGCATTTGGCCTCAACTGTGAATGGTCCTGGCTCACCCAAAAAAAGTGTCAAGGGAAGCCAGTTAGGATTTGGCTTCACACCAATCACATCACATCAAGCCAAATGTCATTGACTGCAAAAAAATGTAATTGTTGCATCTCGTTGTTTTGTTGTCCTCCAGTGGCTAGCTAGCTAGCTAAAATAGGCCCTTCTGTAGATTATCCATGAAAGGAGATAGGGATTAGGACACATAGTTTTATTAATTTCTCCGTACAGCCCAATGATTATAACGGCGTTTCTGATCCAACAATAAATTCATACATTGTGCCTCTGGCCTGAGAGAATGGAAGTTTAGTACGTACCTAGCTGTAGTAGGCTAATGTTAACTAGCTGCCTAATTGTTGCCTATGAATGGAAGTTAGGCTAGCAAGCTAGCATTTTAGCCAGGTAGTCTTGGACAACAAAAACTACAATTGTGTACTGAATGACAGAGTCAAAAAACATTTTGACAACATGGAAGAGAGGAGGACGGCATTGGTGTTTCTTTAAAAGTAGGATGAGTCAACATGTTTTTTACACACACACACACACACACACACACACACACACACACACACACACACACACACACACACACACACACACACACACACACACATACACACACACACACACACACACACACACACACACATACACACACAGAGAGAGTTTGAGAAATCAGTAACTGTTTGTTACACAATATGCTTTGTGGACTCCACTGGACAGATGTGGCTTTTTTTTCCTGGCTTGGCTTCCCCAGTGATTTTACTCACGCACAGCTACTGCCCAGCACCTAGCGACCTCGTCAAGAGGTTCGTACATCTTCGTGTAATGGTTAAGGTGTTGTCTTCACATTCGCTGTACCTGGGTTTGAGTCCTGGTCTGTGCTACCCCTGAAATTGTTACACTGGTGTCAGAAGTGGAATGATGCCTGTGAAGCCAACATTGACACAGGTATATGGGAGAGACTTGGTATTGAGAAGCCTAGCGACCTTACTCCAACACCTAGCAACCCCTTCAAGCGGTTTGGACCCTATGGCATAACAGTTAAGGTGTTGTCTTGACAGTCGACTGGACTCGTGTTTCAATTCCCGGTCGGGGCTACCCCTCGAAATAGCTTCAATACGTTTGAGTTTAACCTCTGAGGTCTGATGCTCAGAGTGTCACACTGATCTGTTTCACCTGTTCCTGTGATTGTCTCCACCCCCTCCAGGTGTCGCTTGTTTTCGCCAGTGTATTTATCCCTGTGTTTCCTGTATCTCTGTGCCAGTTCGTCTTGTATGTTTCCAAGTCAACCAGCGTTTTTCCCTTCTCCTGCTTTTTGCATTCTCCTTTTTCTAGTCCTCCCGGTTTTGACCCTTGCCTGTTTCTGGACTTTGTACCCGCCTGCCTGACCATGAGCCTGTCTGCCATTCTGTACCTTCTGGACTCTGATCTGGTTTTGACCTTTTTGCCTGTCCACGACCATTCTCTTGCCTAACCCTTTGGTTTAATACACATTGTAAGACTCCAACCACCTGCCTCCTGTGTCTGCGTTTGGGTCTCGCCTTGTGCCTTGATACAGAGCTTTGAATAGGCCAACATTTGGCTATCTACTGGACAGGTTACGATAGCCTGTTACAGTTTGTTGAGATGCGTGCATGCATGCCTTTGTCGTGGCAATTCTACACAGGGACACCCAACGTCAATCTTAAATGAAACATTGTTTATTAACAGTTAACTGGAGAGGTTCCAAACTTGATGCACCATAGTGCACGTCTGTCAGGAGCTCTTTCGGGGCAGTCCCGTTAGAGCTCTTATAGTATACTGCTTACAGACACGTTACATAGGCATGACTTTGCTTATCAATCATAATTAATTAATCATTAACATTTGGTTCATGTATGTGACAGACCAATACCTCATGAGGCTTCTTCTCTCCAAGCTGAAACCTTGAAACTGAGATATTCTTTTGTTCTCAAAACAAGGTTCAGGGCGTACTGCCAAATTGCAGATACTGATAATGAGGATTCAGTCACTTGCATGAACACATAAACTGCTTACTAGAAAAGCACAAACCGAACACAGAAATTGTTTATTAGAAAAGCACAAACATAAAATGTTCCATCATACCATCAGAGTGGAAGGTAGGCCTTTTTGCCTGGAGCACATTTTCACATGCAAATAGCACTCGATCATGTGGCTCAAATTCAAGGTGTGTATTTTACTACTTGAACTTACTGGAAATATTACGCACTGTGGCTGTAATGAACAGGACAACCAATAGCTGTCTAATTTATAATCTATATGTCTAGAATCTAGTCTAATCCAAATCAACAAATCCCCAACAGGAGGAAATAAAGAGAGAGGAGGAGGACAGTTTCAATGTTTTTATTTAGAATTCTAAGGATTCTGGAGATAGCTTCTTTTTTTATATAAGAGCAAGAAACATGACAATCACAGTTTTAACAATCTGGACGATATATTGAAGAGGAGTTTCTTTGGCACCAGTGGATTAAGAGAAGACGACATAGACTACTTCACTAACACTTTACTTGAAGCCGACAGATATACAATAATGCAATATTACCTGTTGTACATTATGTATGAACCAGGGGAGGCTGCTGAGGGGAGGACGACTCATTGTAATGGCTGGAACGGAGTGAACGGAATGGCATTGATGGATTTGATACTAATCCACTTATTCTGCTCCAGACATTACCAGGAGGCCGTCCTCCCCAATGGAGGTGCCACGACCCTGTGGTATGAAGCCTTATAATGTTTTATTATCAACTGTTGCCATGCTATATCTCTCTATGTTTTCTATACATTCACTGAGAGATGATACAGTACTAAGATATTCGAGGATCATAAATGATGATAGCTACAGATTGTACACCAGATAATGTGATATAACCAAAGAGTTTTGGTATCCATTACTGGGAGTTACAGATTTGCCGATACAAAACGCTGCTATAGATTCTTCAATTAACCTGGTATTGGCGATACTCTCTTTGTTCTCAATTCTGGAAAGCAGTTATCTTATAAATGTCCATGTCCAGTGGCAGGTGGTTCTACAAACAGCAGAGAAACCTCAGAAAGATAGTAAATCCATGTTATGTATCAATGTGTGTAGAGCTTTGTTTTAACGTGACACACTGTCTGGCCGTGGCCGCTTCGCATAGAAATGACTAGTTCTGTCGAAGATGCTGGGAAATTCTAGATGTAGCTAAGATGGCGAGGATCCTCCTTGCGTGGTACGAAACATGGATTTACTATCTGAGTTTTCAGTGTTTTTTATAGAACCACCTGCCATTGGATAGAAGCCTTTCTAAAATAACTGTTTCCCAGAATCAAGATGGAAGACAGTATCGCCAATCTTTGGTTAGATCACGTTATCTGTAACTAGTATTGTGACAAGTATTGTACTGATTGGCTTGAATTGTATCTATTAGGTCAAACAAAGTTATCATCTTACATACACAAATATAGGTTTAGGTTTAAACTTTAAGCAGTAGCATAAGAAGATAATTATACCTTTTTAACAACTTCATCATCCTTTTTCACATGTGAAACAGACATCTGCCCCTGACACACACACACACACGCACGCACGCACGCACACACACACACACACACACACACACATGCAAGCACATAGATTGCACACAATGACATACAGGAAGACACACAGACATGAACTGTAATTGTGTGTGTGTGGGTGTGTGTTTTTGAACAGAGGGTCTGTCTGAGTTTTTTAGAGGATGATGGGCAGAGTGTGGGAGTGGGAATGGGGAAGTATTTTAGGGAATAGGTATATGTGTATTTATTTTGTGTGTGTGTGTTTTAGGGGACTTTGACAGCTGGGCCTCCTCTTCCACAAGTCTCCCCTCCTTCTCCTACTCCTCTTCCTTCTCCTCCACCTCTTTCTACACTTTCTTCTCTCCTTCCTTCTGCTTTTTCTCTCCTTCCTTCTCCTACTCTTTCTCTCCTTCCTTCTACTCTTTCTCCCTCTGCACTTTCTCCTCCCTGTCTTCCTCATCGAAGGGCGAGATAGAGTGGAAGGCATCATGCGGGAGCGTGGCAGAGAGAGTGTACTCCTCCCTCACTCCCTCCGTCATAACCGACAGATCCACATCCGCCTCAGGAACGTCGGATTCTAGGAACGGTTTGGAATCAGAAAAACCGTTGGATTCTGGAATTTCGTCAGATTCTGGAACTTCACTGACAGCCACCTCTTCCATCTCCAAAGCCTCAGCCTTGGACTCCTCCAGCCCTGGAGCCAGTTGGGAGTGCACCTCGGTGAAGAGGACCTCCTCATCAGGGCTGGCCAGCGGGGAGATCTCAATGGAGGCCACGGCAGTAGGCGAGACCCCGGTCTGGGATGAGGCCTCCACCTCTGCTTCAGCTTCAGGTTGGCCCTCAGACTTACGATTCTGTTACAGCAGGATGTAGTCATGTCAGATGAATCCACAACAATGTGAGTGTTTGTGTGTGTGTGTGTGTGTGTGTACTGACCTTCTTGATGCTGAACGTGAGAGGGGACACTTTGAAGGAGGAACTCTTTGGGTGGTTGGGTGTCAGGCTCTTCTTCATCTTCTCTCGTTTCTCCTGTGACACAATCTTGTTCATCTTCTTCTCTATATTCGCTTTGGAGAAGGCCCTCTTCAGACTGTCCACCTGCAATACATTGTGCAATACCATGCAGTCAGTACATAGCAGGAAATCTCCTAACCCTTACCCCTAACCTCCGACCCCTGATCTTAAGCTCTGCAATACATCAATAGTCAGCATTGAAAACGCCACACGGCCACAGAACATGACCTTGACCCCTAACCTCTCACCCATAGACTTTGACCCCTAATGCCGGTTTTCTACATCACTCACCTTCTTTAGACTAGAGCGTTTAAACTTATCCGTGCGGGATTTGTCTGTGTGCTCTCCGGCCATCTCGTATACGTCATCTCCCACCTCGTCCAGGTCCGCCTCCAGCCCTACGTCCTCGTCCGAGGATAGGTCGATGGTGTGAAGCCCCTCCTCCGTGGAGCGGTTGGCGTCGATGACAGCGGTGGGCTCCTCCCCCTCCTCAGCTTCACGGGGGAAAGGAACAGTATCCTTGACAAACACACTGGTTGGGATTTCATTCTCCTCCTACAGAGAGAGAGAGGGAAGAGGGAGGGAGAAGGAGAAGAGGGAGGAAGGTAGACGAGTAGGGAAGGAGAGAAAGAGAATGAGAAGGTGTAAAAAGGAAAGTGTATGATAAGAAGTTAGAGAAAGGAACTCATGAACAGTACGTTCATCATTCAAAACAGATGTGGTGTGTTGCTATCTTTAATTATCTTTATTAATAGCTAATAGTTTAGGAGTGTGTCACATTTATAATACCATTCAAAAGTTCGGGGTCACTTAGAAATGTCCTTGCATCGCTAACACTCCAAACTAACGGGTGAGTTGTCATGGTAACACCAGAATAGAACTTGAGTGGCAGCTTCGTTAAATAGTACCCGCAAAACACCAGTCTCAATGTCAACAGTGAAGAGGCGACTCTGAGATGCTGGCCTTCTAATCAGAGTTCCTCTGTCCAGTGTCTGTGTTCTTTTGCCCATCTTAATATTTTATTTTTATTGGCCAGACTGAGATATGTCTTTTTCGTTGCAACTCTGCCTAGAAGGCCAGCATCCCGGATCCTGTTGACGTTGAGACTAGTGTTTTGCGGGTATTATTTAATGAAGCTGCCAGTTGAGGATTTGTGAGGCGACTGTTTCTCAAACTAGACACTCTAATGTACTTGTCCTCTTGCTCAGTTGTGCACCGGGGCCTCCCACATCTCTTTCTATTCTGGTTAGAGCCAGTTTGGCTGTTCTGTGAAGGGAGTAGTACACAGTGTTGAAAGAGATCTTCAGTTTCTTGACAATTTCTCGCACTGAATAGCCTTCATTTCTCAGAATAAGAATAGACTGACGAGTTTCAGAAGAACGTTCTTTGTTTCTGGCCATTTTGAGCCATAACAGAACCTTGTGATTTTTTTTACACTACTTATTAGTTTCCACCCAACGCCAATATTATCAAGCCTGTAAGACTGAGTAAGTGGTTAAGTGGTATCTTAAAGGGAAAGTTCCGCTTGTTAAGTTTTTTCCCATTCTTTTGGGATTGAGGCCAGGAGATTTTTCATTTTAAAATTGTTGTCATTCTAGCTAGAGCGACTTAGTAGGCTTAAGTGCCTTGCTGAAGGGCACATCTACAGATTTTTCACTGAGTCAGCTCAGGGATTCGAACCAGCGATCTTTCGGTTAAAGATATATACAGTAGCTGGCATTCTGAAGACTTTACTTTACTTCAGCTTTACTCTGGACTGCTTCTGATGTATGACAACGTTGAAAACCTTCTGTGGTGACGTGTGGTGGTGGGGAACTACATAGGCCTATTAACGTTGAAAACCTTCTGTGGTGACGTGTGGTGGTGGGGAACTACATAGGCCTATTAACGTTGAAAACCTTCTGTGGTGACGTGTGTTGGTGGGGAACTACATAGGCCTATTAACGTTGAAAACCTTCTGTGGTGACGTGTGGTGGTGGGGAACTACATAGGCCTATTAACGTTGAAAACCTTCTGTGGTGACGTGTGGTGGTGGGGAACTACATAGGCCTATTAACGTTGAAAACCTTCTGTGGTGACGTGTGGTGGTGGGGAACTACATAGGCCTATTAACGTTGAAAACCTTCTGTGGTGACGTGTGGTGGTGGGGAACTACATAGGCCTATTAACGTTGAAAACCTTCTGTGGTGACGTGTGGTGGTGGGGAACTACATAGGCCTATTAACGTTGAAAACCTTCTGTGGTGACGTGTGTTGGTGGGGAACTACATAGGCCTATTAACGTTGAAAACCTTCTGTGGTGACGTGTGGTGGTGGGGAACTACATAGGCCTATTAACGTTGAAAACGTTCTGTGGTGACGTGTGGTGGTGGGGAACTACATAGGCCTATTAACGTTGAAAACCTTCTGTGGTGACGTGTGTTGGTGGGGAACTACATAGGCCTATTAACGTTGAAAACCTTCTGTGGTGACGTGTGGTGGTGGGGAACTACATAGGCCTATTAACGTTGAAAACGTTCTGTGGTGACGTGTGGTGGTGGGGAACTACATAGGCCTATTAACGTTGAAAACCTTCTGTGGTGACGTGTGGTGGTGGGGAACTACATAGGCCTATTAACGTTGAAAACCTTCTGTGGTGACGTGTGGTGGTGGGGAACTACATAGGCCTATTAACGTTGAAAACCTTCTGTGGTGACGTGTGGTGGTGGGGAACTACATAGGCCTATTAACGTTGAAAACCTTCTGTGGTGACGTGTGGTGGTGGGGAACTACATAGGCCTATTAACGTTGAAAACCTTCTGTGGTGACGTGTGGTGGTGGGGAACTACATAGGCCTATTAACGTTGAAAACCTTCTGTGGTGACGTGTGGTGGTGGGGAACTACATAGGCCTATTAACGTTGAAAACCTTCTGTGGTGACGTGTGGTGGTGGGGAACTACATAGGCCTATTAACGTTGAAAACCTTCTGTGGTGACGTGTGTTGGTGGGGAACTACATAGGCCTATTAACGTTGAAAACCTTCTGTGGTGACGTGTGTTGGTGGGGAACTACATAGGCCTATTAACGTTGAAAACCTTCTGTGGTGACGTGTGTTGGTGGGGAACTACATAGGCCTATTAACGTTGAAAACATTCTGTGGTGACGTGTGTTGGTGGGGAACTACATAGGCCTATTAACGTTGAAAACCTTCTGTGGTGACGTGTGGTGGTGGGGAACTACATAGGCCTATTAACGTTGAAAACCTTCTGTGGTGACGTGTGGTGGTGGGGAACTACATAGGCCTATTAACGTTGAAAACCTTCTGTGGTGACGTGTGGTGGTGGGGAACTACATAGGCCTATTAACGTTGAAAACCTTCTGTGGTGACGTGTGGTGGTGGGGAACTACATAGGCCTATTAACGTTGAAAACCTTCTGTGGTGACGTGTGGTGGTGGGGAACTACATAGGCCTATTAACGTTGAAAACCTTCTGTGGTGACGTGTGGTGGTTGGGAACTACATAGGCCTATTAACGTTGAAAACCTTCTGTGGTGACGTGTGGTGGTGGGGAACTACATAGGCCTATTAACGTTGAAAACGTTCTGTGGTGACGTGTGGTGGTGGGGAACTACATAGGCCTATTAACGTTGAAAACGTTCTGTGGTGACGTGTGGTGGTGGGGAACTACATAGGCCTATTAACGTTGAAAACCTTCTGTGGTGACGTGTGGTGGTGGGGAACTACATAGGCCTATTAACGTTGAAAACCTTCTGTGGTGACGTGTGGTGGTGGGGAACTACATAGGCCTATTAACGTTGAAAACCTTCTGTGGTGACGTGTGGTGGTTGGGAACTACATAGGCCTATTAACGTTGAAAACCTTCTGTGGTGACGTGTGTTGGTGGGGAACTACATAGGCCTATTAACGTTGAAAACCTTCTGTGGTGACGTGTGGTGGTGGGGAACTACATAGGCCTATTAACATTGAAAACCTTCTGTGATGACGTGTGGTGGTGGGGAACTACATAGGCCTATTAACGTTGAAAACCTTCTGTGGTGACGTGTGGTGGTGGGGAACTACATAGGCCTATTGAGTTATGGAATCATTGGATTTGTGTAAACGTTATTTCCAAACCATGAACACATACCATCTACATACAGTCACTAATCATTGTTACATTCCTAATGACATTTCACAAAATGGCCGACGCAACACACACACACACACACACACACACACACACACACACATACACACACACACACACACAGGAAGGATGCACACACAGTGTTGTTGGGCCCAGGCTGGAAACACAGTCCAGCCGTGATGATACGGGTACTGTGGCTGGGGGGGAATGTTCTGCTGGAAACACAGTCCAGCCGTGATGATACGGGTACTGTGGCTGTGGGGGGGGGGGGGATGTTCTGCTGGAAACTTTATCACAAAGATATCATAGCTCTACATTAAAGCAGGACACACACGGTTGCTGGGAGCAATCATAAAGGCAAAGGAATGTCGAAGAAGAGGGGAAGGAAGCCAAGGCAACACACACACAGACACACACACGCACGCACACAGGGGAAAGAAGCCAAGGCGAGGCAGCACTCAGAGTTTCCACCAAATGCTGGACATGGGCCAAACCCTGAGAGGAGGAGAGAGAAGAGGAGGGAGGGAGGGAAGGGAGCGAGGGAAGGAAGGAGAGAGAAAGGAGAGAGAGAAGGAAAGGAGAGAGAAAGGAGAGAGGGAAGGGAGGAGAGAGAAGAGAGAGAGGGAGGGAAAGGAGAGAGGAGGAGAGAGAAGAGGAGAGAGGGAGGGAAAGGAGAGAGAAGGAGAGAGAAGAGGAGAGAGGGAGGGAAAGGAAAGAGGAGAAGAGAGAAGAGGAGAGGGAGGGAAAGGAGAGAGGAGGAGAGAGAAGAGGAGAGAGGGAGGGAGAAGTGAGAAGGGAGAGAGAAGAGGAGAGACACATGCACACGTACGTACACACACACACCCTGGAGAACATCTGTCTTCCTCAGGCACCACAACCCAACCTCAGATAACAAAGTATTATTCTCTACACATTTGACCTTAACAACAATTACTCTGGACGCACGCACGCACATGCATACACACACACACACACGCACGCACGCACGCACGCACGCACGCACGCACGCACACACACATGCAAAATGCAGTAGGGAGTTGTGGAGGAAATGCAACGTCTGTTTTTGCAAGATAAAGTTTGAGGGCTGTGTATTTAATACTCTAATAAAATAGTACAGTTCTGACACACTCCGCAGACTGGACAAGTCTAGCTTGTGAAGTGAGTAATGGTCATGGAATTGACTCTTCACTCTCCTCTGAAAAGGTTTCCAGTACTGTATATATCTCCCACTTCTCTTAAACCAGGCCTATACAGTGTGTAGAAAGTTTACAACTCAGAATGTTCCATAATATCTGTGGGTGTAAGTTTGTCCTCGCACACACACACACGCATACACACACACACACACACACACACACACACACACACACACACACACACACACACACACACACACACACACACACTCACACACACACACACACACACACACACACACACACACACACACACACACACACACACACACACACACACGCAAACTTGCTTCCCCCCTCACCAAGGAATTTCCTGATGAACAAAAAAGGTCCCACTCGGCTCAGAGGAATGCATTCACCTTTAGGCTAGCATTAGCTATGGTACCTTTGGCTTTCTTTAGCTACCCTTAGCTTATTTAGCTACCCTTAGCTTATTTAGCTATCCTTAGCTTATTTATCTACCCTTAGCTTATTTAGCTACCCTTAGCTTATTTAGCTACCCTTAGCTTATTTATCTTCATTCAGCTACATTTAGCTCTTACCTTTAGATTAATTTAGCTACCTCTAGCTTATTTAGCTTCCCTCAGATGCAGTTAGCTGTTACCCTTAGCTTCATTTAGTTGCTACCCTTAGCTTCACTTAGCTACCCTCATCTTCATTTAGCTACCCTTAGCTTAATTTAGCAACCCTTAGCTTAATTTTGCTACCCTTAGTTTATTTAGCTTCCCTGAGCTACATTTCATTTAGCTGCCTTTAGCTGCTACTCTTAGCCTTACCTTTAGCTGTAACTTGTGTGTTTTAGCTGGCTCCCATAGCTACTGTAAGAGTCTAGGACACTGGAGACACCGGTCAGTGATCTTCAGGTCAGAGAAGTTGGAGCTCTCGGATGATCCCAGAGATTCAGACTTGGAATTCCAAGTTGGATGACCATATTTTCCTTGAAGTCCCAGTATTCTTGAATGCACTGATTCAGATGTCCCAAGTTCCCAGATACACACACCATCAACAATATCTACAACCGATCAATCACTCAACAGTCTGACAGAAGCAAATGATATTAAGTAATAGCATACAGTAGCTTAGCATTATCAGAGTTCTGTCACTGTAATTTAGCTAACTTCAGTTGGAAACCTGTTATTCTTGTGTTACATGTGTCAACACCTACACAAGTCCAAACACGTTATACCAATGAAACACAGACATTCATTTTGCCAATGCAGCTGCCACCAAGATGCTAATTACATCAAGAGACATTTCGAGAGTAGGAGAGAGAGAGAGAGTGTTTTGCTTTACTCTAGGTTTCCCTGTGCTGCCTATAAGGTGTGGTTCCTCCAGTGAACACATGCATGACAGGCCTGCTACTGCTACCTCACTGTACCAGTCAGAGTCAAGGTACAGTACCTCCTCCCCTAGTTAAGAGGAGTGAGAGAGCCCAGATGTCCGCCTACCTAACAGTGTTTGTGTTAAAGCAGGGTGAGTGTGTGTGTGTGTTGTCATATGTATCAGCATATTATTGCCTTGTGTTATTACCAATGTAATGGATCCATCACATTAATACGACTGGGCCTATGGACTGGAGAGACGTTACTTTTTGAGCACAGAGACACACACACCTACACACGTTAATCTGTCACACATTCCAGTGTCTGGTCCTCAGCACAGATGATAGAAAACAGCTGTTATATGCTCAACACATTGATTGAGTATTGGTTGGTGTGTGTGTGTGTGTGTGTGTGTGTGTGTGTGTGTGTGTGTGTGTGTGTGTGTGTGTGTGTGTGTGTGTGTGTGTACCAGGAAGATGTGAGCGAAGGAGGAGTAGAGATGGAAAGTACATTCTTTAAAGAAAAGGTTCCAAAAGGGTTCCTTGGCTGTCCCCAATAGGATAACTATTTTTGGTTCCAGGTAGAACTATTTTGGGTTCTATGTAGAACTCTCTGTGTAAAGGGTTCTACGTGGAACTCAAAAGGGTTATTCAAAGTGTTCTCCTATGGGGAGAGCTGAAGAACATTTTTATTAAGTTCTTAGATAGCACCTTTTTATCTCCGAGTGTAGAGAGAGAATAGTGGTCAACAATCCTACTAGCCTTTGAACTACCACTAACACTTAGAAAGAGATCAAGACAGACAGAGAATGGGAGAGGGGGCGAGAGAGTCCTGCCAAGCTCTCTATCAGCCAGGTCACGAGACCAACACAATGACAGCTTTTGTATCTCACTGTGTGTGGGTGTGTCCATAGCTCTGCTTTGTATGTGCAGATAGTGATAATAATGTACTCTATTACAGAGAGAGAGAGAGAGAGAGAGGGGGGGGGGGGCAGAAAGAGAGGGAGAGAGAGAGAGAGAGAGAGAGAAGGGGAGAGAGAGAGAGAGAGAGAGAGAGAGAGAGAGAGAGAGAGAGAGAGAGAAGGGGAGAGAGAGAGAGAGAGAGAGAGAGAGAGAGAGAGAGAGAGAGAGAGAGAGAGAGAGAGGGCGAGAGAGAGAGAGAGAGAGAGAGAGAGAGAGAGAGAGAGAGAGAGAGAGAGAGAGAGAGAGAGAGAGGGCGAGAGAGAGAGAGAGAGAGAGGGCGAGAGAGAGAGAGAGAGAGAGAGAGAGAGGGATGAAGTTGTGAAACTCTACTGATGGGGCAAACCACATTCCTCGTTCTGCATGGTTAGTAACCACACACACAGTTTCAACCAATCACATCTCTCTCCTAGGAATGACCCCTCAACACATTGTTCACACACACACACACACACACACACACACACACACACACACACACACACACACAAACACACACACACACACACACACACACACACACACACACACTTGTTTTGTAAAATGTACTAATGAGGTTACAGTATTTCCCTCATGGATTTTAGAA
>NC_048571.1:6776052-6786052 GCF_013265735.2 Oncorhynchus mykiss | reverse complement strand
CGGAAGTCTGAGATTAGGTTAAACAGATTTCAGGGAAGACAGAAGTCTGAGACGTACTGAAGTCGGAAGTCTGAGATTTCCCAGTTTCTAGTTGTTTTGAACATGGCGTTAGTCTCAGTGGAGGGAGGGAGGGAGGGAGCAGCAGCCTCTCACGGTCCCTGCTCTCTCCTTCCTTTCCTCCAGTGAGTCTGACCAGAGAGAGGGGACACCGTCTTCCACCTGATGGCGAAACTCGAGTCACACCACATCTGCACAAATTCATGTTGCTCCTATGACCAGAGAAAGTGAAATATTCCTTGATATTAAAATAGACATAAGGAGTTGCTAATGATAATAAAAACGCAGGGCATCGATTCACTTGGCTACTCATTCATTGCAGCTGCAGCACCAGTGGAGGTAGAGAAAATCATGTTTTATGTTTTGTAGGAGTGTTGAATAAAAACAGTGCTGACAGTCCAGAATAAAAAGTCACTCATAAAAACAGCAGCTCTTTGCTGTTTTCTCTGAAAGTCTCTCTCTGGTCATTGTCTTAAAAGACATAAATCTTACATACATAAGGGAACATTTCGGCATTTCGTGTATGATCAGTGAGAAAGTCCATATTGCAAATGTACGGTCCCTTACCCGACGTCCGAAATCGTTTGTAAAATTCGCGGTCGGCGTCGGGCCGTGCGGTAGGGCCGGACCTACCGGGAAGTCATCGAATGAACTTTGTCGGACTTTCGGTTCCCGTTTAAAAAAAAAAACAAGTTTCGGACCGTTTTTTCCGCCGTCCCGGACACTCCCACCAGATGGCATACGGAATCATATGGCAATTTGGCAAAACATCACGAATCGCGACGGGGCCTTATCTCAAAAACTGAAAATATTTCGAAGCCGAAACTTGGCGAGCGTAGGTTTGGCTCAAGGGGCAGTTGGCCCCGAACGGGATGGCGTCTAGGCCTCGACGGTTTTTGAGCTACGGCCATTTTTCTGGGATTAAAGGCTTAAAATGGAAGTAGAGAAATTATTTTTCCACTTCGGGTCAAAGCCAAGGAGCCTCCGGTGTCAATAAAAAAAGAACCAGCCATTTATCTATCGTCATTTAAGAGAAACGGAACAATGACAAATTGGTGATGGTCACAAATAGGCGTTTTTTTTTTTCAACGGTTACAGATCCAGTTGCAGGGTGTTCATACGAATCTTTTTAAAGTGTGCTGCGGAGCTCTGCGACATTTCTGTGATTTTCTATGATTTTCTGAAATAACACAATAACCGACCATTAGAATAGTAGGCCCAAAATGAAGCCTGCCCCACAATGTCATTTGCTTTTGAGTGACAGTGAGAGAACCGTTAGGGTGAGAAGAAAAATTCCACCACATGAATGTTCCTAAGGTCCTCCCGATCTCAACAAGCCTAACCTTGACCGTGTGGCATTAACCCTTCACAGTAAAACAGGGTTTTTTGATCTCACAGATTACAGTGTCATCTCTCCCCATAGGAATACATTGCCTGCACCCTTAATTTCAACCTTAGGCCTATGTGGGTTATGAATGCCGTATGAACCTGTCTTCGGTACCAGTCCATCAGGCCACTATGAGGTCTACCTGTGTTGATTCTAAGCTTCCTGGACCAACCGGAAGTGGTTCAAATCACCCTAAAAGTGTTTACCCATACACTGCCTGCAGTTTGATAGACATGGTGCATTCAACCCTGTGTAGATCAGTCAATTCTTAACGTAAGGACTTAAAACTCAGGATTCTGTAAGTGGCCATGTCAATCAAGACATGTGGTGATTTATAGCTTCCTGTGCCAACCGGAAGTGCCATAATTGGTGTCTCAGGGGCTGTTTCGAAGGGTTAAAAAAGTCAGATCTGTCCAAAACTTCATATATGTGATTAGGCAACCCCCATGAACTGTAAATCAGTCATTTTTCCCAAAAAAAATCAAAGGAAAAAAAAATTGCACTAAAACACAACTTGGATGGAGGGACGTATTGGGGTGCGTAGAGACAGACAGTGGCCGCAATAGTTAGCTTTGTTCTAGCTAAAAAAGGACGGTCGGACCTAGAGTTCCGAAACTTTAGAAACCTGTTCTAGACCTCCGGGCCATGGTGCGTGGCGAGTTACGTGGCTCTAGACGGTTCTCGGACCGAGAAACAGCCTCGTACATTCGCAATAACTTCAATTCATTTTTGCATCACGAAAATGACGACGTTTAGAAAAGTCTCAGAGACGCAAGGCTAGGTGCGTTGAAACCGGCTCGGCCCATAGAGACGGACCCCAAAGTTTCTGTCCGATAGCTCGTTCAAGGACCCCGTAGCAAGGCATGGAAATAAGTGGATTTTCAGCACCAATTAGGGTTTTTCTCGGACACCAAATGACCTATCGAGCCGAAACTCGGGATTCGGGGTCGCCTCACATAGGACTTCACATAATGTCCGAACTGGACCCGCAGCTAGAACGTAACTATGTGTTTTACCTTTTTATTAGGTTTTCAACTGAAGGCGCTGTGAATTATGGGACTGCGCTGACATATGTGATAGTTGGCTACTAAATGAGTAGTAAAAAGTGGGTTTGGTGTCAATTGATATCCATTTGGTGTCATAATGACATCTAATTGACTGATGGACACTGACTTGCTAGTTGACTTTTGTACATTTGCAATATGTTTAAACGGAGAGGGACCATCACCAAAATGGCATTCTGAAATCAACACAAAAAATGGCATCACCATAGTCTCCAGACTGTTCTGAGTTCAACGAGCTATCCCGCTTGACCGTAGCTCGCTCGGTCTAGGCGCAGCAACCATTAGAATAGAAGGCCCAAAATGAAGCCTGCACCACAATGTCATTTGCTTTTGAGTGACAGTGAGAGAACCGTTAGGGTGAGAAGAAAAATTCCACCACTTGAATGTTCCTAAGGTCCTCCCGATCTCAACAAGCCTAACCTTGACCGTGTGGCATTAACCCTTCACAGTAAAACAGTGTTTTTTGATCTCACAGATTACAGTGTCATCTCTCCCCATAGGAATACATTGCCTGCACCCCTAATTTCAACCTGAGGCCTATGTGGGTTATGAATGCCGTATGAACCTGTCTTCGGTACCAGTCCATCAGGCCACTATGAGGTCTACCTGTGTTGATTCTAAGCTTCCTGGACCAACCGGAAGTGGTTAAAATGCCCCTAAAAGTGTTTACCCATACACTGCATGCAGTTTGATAGACATAGTGCATTCAACCTTGTGTAGATCAGTCAATTCTTAACGTAAGGACTTAAAACTCAGGATTCTGTAACAGCATACCCCAATGAGGATATGTGTTGATTTATAACTTCCTGTGCCAACCGGAAGTGCCATAATTGGTGTCTCAGGGGCTGTTTCGAAGGGTTAAAAAAGTCTGATCTTTCCAAAACTTCATATGTGTGATTAGGCAACCCCCATGAACTGTAAATCAGTCATTTTTCCCAAAAAAAATCAAAGGAAAAAAAAATTGCACTAAAACACAACTAGGATGGAGGGACGTATTGGGGTGCGTAGAGACAGACAGTGGCTCCAATAGTTAGCTTTGTTGGAGCTAAAAAAGAACGGTCGGACCTAGAGTTCCGAAACTTTAGAAACCTGTTCTAGACCTCCCGTAGATGGTGCGTGGTGAGTTACGTGGCTCTAGAAGGTTCTCGGACCGAGAAACAGCCTCGTACATTTGAAATAACTTCAATTCATTTTTGCATCACGAAAATGACGACATTTAGAAATGTCCCAGAGTCGCAAGACTAGGTGCATTGCGAACGTCTCGGCCCATATAGACAGACCCCAACGTTTCTGTCCGATATCTCATTCAAGGACCCCGTAGCAAGTCATGGAAAATAGTGGATTTTCAGCACCAATTAGGGTTTTTCTCGGACACCAAATGACCTATCGAGCCGAAACTTGGGATTCGGGGTCGCCTCAGCTAGGCCAACACATAACATAAGAAATGGACCCGCAGCTAGAACGTAACTACGTGTTTTATGGTTTTTTTATGGTTTGTACCGAAGGCGTTGTGAATTTTGGGCCAGCTCTGAAGTATGTAATAGTTGGCTACTAAACGAGTTGGAAAAAGTGGGTTTGGTGTCAGTTTGTATCAGTTTGGTGGTCAGAATGATATCTAATTGACTGATGGACTCTTGTCCACTTGACTCTTGTACATTTGCAATATGATTCTATAGTGAAAAAACATCACCAAAAGCGACATTCTGAAATCAACCCAAACGAGCGATTGAGATGACCCAGAATCACTGCAAAGCCATCCCGAGTTCATCGGGCCAGTCAATTTCACATTCCTGCAGGATTTTTATAGCATGACAAATTCGTGATGGTACCTGCCCATTAAAACATATTGCAAATGCACAGTGACTTTGAAAAAGTAAGAAACAAAAAAAAATACATCTAAAATTTTTTGAGCATGACAAATTCGTGATGGTACCTGCCCATTGAAACATATTCCAAATGCACAGTGACTTTGAAAAAGTAAGGAAACAAAAAAAAATACATCTAAAATTTTTTGAGCATGACAAATTCGTGATGGTACCTGCCCATTGAAACATATTGCAAATGCACAGTGACTTTGAAAAAGTAAGGAAACATAAACAAATTCGATAAACAAATTCGTGATGGTACCTGCCCATTGAAACATATTGCAAATGCACAGTGACTTTGAAAAAGTAAGGAAACATAAACAAATTCCATAAACAAATTCGTGATGGTACCTGCCCATTGAAACATATTGCAAATGCACAGTGACTTTGAAAAAGTAAGGAAACATAAACAAATTCGATAAACAAATTCGTGATGGTACCTGCCCATTAAAACATATTCCAAATGCACAGTGACTTTGAAAAAGTAAGAAACAAAAAAAAATACATCTAAAAAATTTTGAGCATGACAAATTCGTGATGGTACCTGCCCATTGAAACATATTGCAAATGCACAGTGACTTTGAAAAAGTAAGGAAACATAAACAAATTCGATAAACAAATTCGTGATGGTACCTGCCCATTGAAACATATTGCAAATGCACAGTGACTTTGAAAAAGTAAGGAAACATAAACAAATTCGATAAACAAATTCGTGATGGTACCTGCCCATTAAAACATATTCCAAATGCACAGTGACTTTGAAAAAGTAAGGAAACAAAAAAAAATACATCTAAAAAATTTTGAGCATGACAAATTCGTGATGGTACCTGCCCATTGAAACATATTGCAAATGCACAGTGACTTTGAAAAAGTAAGGAAACATAAACAAATTCGATAAACAAATTCGTGATGGTACCTGCCCATTAAAACATATTCCAAATGCACAGTGACTTTGAAAAAGTAAGGAAACAAAAAAAAATACATCTAAAAAATTTTGAGCATGACAAATTCGTGATGGTACCTGCCCATTGAAACATATTGCAAATGCACAGTGACTTTGAAAAAGTAAGGAAACATAAACAAATTCGATAAACAAATTCGTGATGGTACCTGCCCATTAAAACATATTCCAAATGCACAGTGACTTTGAAAAAGTAAGAAACAAAAAAAAATACATCTAAAATTTTTTGAGCATGACAAATTCGTGATGGTACCTGCCCATTGAAACATATTGCAAATGCACAGTGACTTTGAAAAAGTAAGGAAACATAAACAAATTCGATAAACAAATTCGTGATGGTACCTGCCCATTAAAACATATTCCAAATGCACAGTGACTTTGAAAAAGTAAGAAACAAAAAAAAATACATCTAAAAAATTTTGAGCATGACAAATTCGTGATGGTACCTGCCCATTGAAACATATTGCAAATGCACAGTGACTTTGAAAAAGTAAGGAAACATAAACAAATTCGATAAACAAATTCGTGATGGTACCTGCCCATTGAAACATATTGCAAATGCACAGTGACTTTGAAAAAGTAAGGAAACATAAACAAATTCGATAAACAAATTCGTGATGGTACCTGCCCATTAAAACATATTCCAAATGCACAGTGACTTTGAAAAAGTAAGGAAACAAAAAAAAATACATCTAAAAAATTTTGAGCATGACAAATTCGTGATGGTACCTGCCCATTGAAACATATTGCAAATGCACAGTGACTTTGAAAAAGTAAGGAAACATAAACAAATTCGATAAACAAATTCGTGATGGTACCTGCCCATTAAAACATATTCCAAATGCACAGTGACTTTGAAAAAGTAAGAAACAAAAAAAAATACATCTAAAATTTTTTGAGCATGACAAATTCGTGATGGTACCTGCCCATTGAAACATATTGCAAATGCACAGTGACTTTGAAAAAGTAAGGAAACATAAACAAATTCGATAAACAAATTCGTGATGGTACCTGCCCATTGAAACATATTGCAATTGCACAGTGACTTTGAAAAAGTAAGGAAACATAAACAAATTCGATAAACAAATTCGTGATGGTACCTGCCCATTAAAACATATTCCAAATGCACAGTGACTTTGAAAAAGTAAGGAAACAAAAAAAAATACATCTAAAAAATTTTGAGCATGACAAATTCGTGATGGTACCTGCCCATTGAAACATATTGCAAATGCACAGTGACTTTGAAAAAGTAAGGAAACATAAACAAATTCGATAAACAAATTCGTGATGGTACCTGCCCATTAAAACATATTCCAAATGCACAGTGACTTTGAAAAAGTAAGAAACAAAAAAAAATACATCTAAAATTTTTTGAGCATGACAAATTCGTGATGGTACCTGCCCATTGAAACATATTGCAAATGCACAGTGACTTTGAAAAAGTAAGGAAACATAAACAAATTCGATAAACAAATTCGTGATGGTACCTGCCCATTAAAACATATTCCAAATGCACAGTGACTTTGAAAAAGTAAGAAACAAAAAAAAATACATCTAAAAAATTTTGAGCATGACAAATTCGTGATGGTACCTGCCCATTGAAACATATTGCAAATGCACAGTGACTTTGAAAAAGTAAGGAAACATAAACAAATTCGATAAACAAATTCGTGATGGTACCTGCCCATTGAAACATATTGCAAATGCACAGTGACTTTGAAAAAGTAAGGAAACATAAACAAATTCGATAAACAAATTCGTGATGGTACCTGCCCATTAAAACATATTCCAAATGCACAGTGACTTTGAAAAAGTAAGGAAACAAAAAAAAATACATCTAAAAAATTTTGAGCATGACAAATTCGTGATGGTACCTGCCCATTGAAACATATTGCAAATGCACAGTGACTTTGAAAAAGTAAGGAAACATAAACAAATTCGATAAACAAATTCGTGATGGTACCTGCCCATTAAAACATATTCCAAATGCACAGTGACTTTGAAAAAGTAAGAAACAAAAAAAAATACATCTAAAATGTTTTGAGCATGACAAATTCGTGATGGTACCTGCCCATTGAAACATATTGCAAATGCACAGTGACTTTGAAAAAGTAAGGAAACATAAACAAATTCGATAAACAAATTCGTGATGGTACCTGCCCATTGAAACATATTGCAAATGCACAGTGACTTTGAAAAAGTAAGGAAACATAAACAAATTCGATAAACAAATTCGTGATGGTACCTGCCCATTAAAACATATTCCAAATGCACAGTGACTTTGAAAAAGTAAGGAAACAAAAAAAAATACATCTAAAAAATTTTGAGCATGACAAATTCGTGATGGTACCTGCCCATTGAAACATATTGCAAATGCACAGTGACTTTGAAAAAGTAAGGAAACATAAACAAATTCGATAAACAAATTCGTGATGGTACCTGCCCATTAAAACATATTCCAAATGCACAGTGACTTTGAAAAAGTAAGAAACAAAAAAAAATACATCTAAAATTTTTTGAGCATGACAAATTCGTGATGGTACCTGCCCATTGAAACATATTGCAAATGCACAGTGACTTTGAAAAAGTAAGGAAACATAAACAAATTCGATAAACAAATTCGTGATGGTACCTGCCCATTAAAACATATTCCAAATGCACAGTGACTTTGAAAAAGTAAGAAACAAAAAAAAATACATCTAAAATTTTTTGAGCATGACAAATTCGTGATGGTACCTGCCCATTGAAACATATTGCAAATGCACAGTGACTTTGAAAAAGTAAGGAAACATAAACAAATTCGATAAACAAATTCGTGATGGTACCTGCCCATTAAAACATATTCCAAATGCACAGTGACTTTGAAAAAGTAAGAAACAAAAAAAAATACATCTAAAATTTTTTGAGCATGACAAATTCGTGATGGTACCTGCCCATTGAAACATATTGCAAATGCACAGTGACTTTGAAAAAGTAAGGAAACATAAACAAATTCGATAAACAAATTCGTGATGGTACCTGCCCATTAAAACATATTCCAAATGCACAGTGACTTTGAAAAAGTAAGGAAACAAAAAAAAATACATCTAAAAAATTTTGAGCATGACAAATTCGTGATGGTACCTGCCCATTGAAACATATTGCAAATGCACAGTGACTTTGAAAAAGTAAGGAAACATAAACAAATTCGATAAACAAATTCGTGATGGTACCTGTCCATTAAAACATATTCCAAATGCACAGTGACTTTGAAAAAGTAAGAAACAAAAAAAAATACATCTAAAAAATTTTGAGCATGACAAATTCGTGATGGTACCTGCCCATTGAAACATATTGCAAATGCACAGTGACTTTGAAAAAGTAAGGAAACATAAACAAATTCGATAAACAAATTCGTGATGGTACCTGCCCATTAAAACATATTGCAAATGCACAGAGACTTTGAAAAAGTAAGGAAACATAAACAAAAAAACATCCCAAAAAATGTTGGGTAACCAGCTGCATATTTTAGATCACAAGCTTGAATTCTGAGCATGACAAATTCGTGATGGTACCTGCCCATTAAAACATATTGCAAATGCACAGTGACTTTGAAAAAGTAAGGAAACATAAACAAAAAAACATCCCAAAATTTTTTTTTTGGGTTACCAGTTGCATATTTTAGATCACCAGGTGCACATTTCAGGTCACCAGGTGCACATTTCAGATCACCAGGTGCACGGAGGAAAATATTTACTTTTGACTTTGACTTTTGACTTCCTATGACATCATATTGCAAATGGAGAAAACATATGCCTTATGCACAAGTAAAACAAAAAGAAATATGTAATACAAGTTGACCAAGGTATAGTTTGAGCAAAGTAAAGTTTGAATTTTGAGCATGACAAATTCGTGATGGTACCTGCCCATTAAAACATATTGCAAATGTACAGTGACTTTGAAAAAGTAAGGAAACATAAACAAAAAAACATCCCAAAATTTTTTTTTTGGGTTACCAGTTGCATATTTTAGATCACCAGGTGCACATTTCAGGTCACCAGGTGCACATTTCAGATCACCAGGTGCACGGAGGAAAATGTTTACTTTTGACTTTGACTTTTGACTTCCTATGACATCATATTGCAAATGGAGAAAACATATGCCTTATGCACAAGTAAAACAAAAAGAAATATGTAATACAAGTTGACCAAGGTATAGTTTGAGCAAAGTAAAGTTTGAATTTTGAGCATGACAAATTCGTGATGGTATCTGCCCATTAAAACATATTGCAAATGCACAGTGACTTTGAAAAAGTAAGGAAACATAAACAAAAAAAATCCAAAAAATTTTGTTGCACATTTTAGATCATCAGTTGCACGGAGGAAAATATTTACTTTTGACTTAGACTTTTGACTTCCTATGACATCATATTGCAAATGGAGAAAACATATGCCTTATGCACAAGTAAAAAAAATATGATAATAAAGCATGACTAAAGTATGTTGATAAAGTTCTTATACATGTGTTATTGACACAAAAATCGAAAGAATTTTGAAAAAAGGTCAAGAAAGCACTTTTTTAAGGATGTATGAAGTTTTTTACCAAATTTTGACATTTTTGACTTTTGACTTTTGACTTCCTATGAAATCATATTCCAAATGGAGAAAACATATGCCTTATGCACAAG
>NC_048571.1:6763552-6766052 GCF_013265735.2 Oncorhynchus mykiss | reverse complement strand
GTGTGTGACCTCGATCCTCTCCTGTCTCTGACACGAAGCCTCCTTTACCTGACAGGGGTTGTCATAGGAACGGCCATCTGAAGCACACACAGGGTTGAAATTGATGTGGGAACAGTCGATGTTACACACACACCTAGGGAGAGACCAGACTCAGTACTGTGTGTGTGTGTGTGTGTGTGTATTCATGTTCTTCCTGTATTAATGCACACAGGGTAATTGCTAAGTTCCTACATATTTAATGCTGTCTCACATCCACATTGTGCATTACTGAAATTCTACACCATTCTCTCTCCTCTCCTCCCCCTACCTCTCCATCCTTTGTCTCCCTCTCTCCCTTCCTGCCTCCTCCCACTTTTTTCCTTCCTTCCCTCCTTCCTCTCCCCCTCTGTCCCTCTTCTCCCTCTTCCCCTTCCATCTCCTCCCTCTTCTCATCCCTCTCTCACCATACATCTTCTGCGTCTTCGTCACACTCCGATCCAAACTGACACATCTCACAGGACGAGTCCCTCTGTCCCACACCAGCCTCTCCAGAACTCTCTAACAGAGAGAGATAGAGATGTTGTGTGTGTGGTAACCTGTGTGTGGTCACGTGTGTAAATGCATGTAGATAATGACTCAAACCTGGGAGAGAAACACCTTCACCACCATCACCTGATCCTGAACCAGCGTCTGTAAGAGAACATGATATATTTAGATCCAGGTCACATTCCGCAGCAAGACATTCTAGTGGAACAGACCCCAAACTAGTGGTACCTGTAGGACAAAGACCCAGAGATGCAGTGTGTATCTCCGTCTGAAGCTGACAGGCTTCCCGTCTCAGAAAACACTCATTCTGATATCTGTGATTGTTGGAACCACACACCGGGGAATAATCTGCACTACACTGCAGAGAGAGAGAGAGAGAGAGAGAGGGGGGGGGGGGAGAGAGAGAGAGAGAGAGAGAGAGAGAGGGGAGAGAGAGAGGGGGAGAGAGAGGGGGGAGAGGGGAGAGAGAGAGAGAGAGAGAGAGAGAGAGAGAGAGAGAGAGAGAGAGAGAGAGAGATTAACCTGGAGAAGAGTCCCTTAAGCAAGCTGGTCCTGGGGCTCTGTTCACAAACACAAACACACCCTACAGAGCCCCAGGACATCAGCACAATTAGACCCAACCAAATCATGAGAAAACAAAAAGATAATTACTTGACACATTGGAAAGAATTTACAAAAAAACAGAGCAAACTAGAATGCTATTTGGCCCTACAAAGAGAGTACACAGCGGCAGAATACCTGACCACTGTGACTGACCCAAAATTAAGGAAAGCTTTGACTATGTACAGACTCAGTGAGCATAGCCTTGCTATTGAGAAAGGCCGCCGTAGGCAGACATGGCTCTCAAGAGAAGACAGGCTATGTGCTCACTGCCCACAAAATGAGGTGGAAACTGAGCTGCACTTCCTAACCTCCTGCCCAATGTATGACCATATTAGAGAGACATATATTTCCCTCAGATTACACAGATCCACAAACAATTCGAAAACAGAGGGGGGGAGAGAGATAGAGAGAGGGGGGAGAGAGAGAGAGAGAGAGAGAGAGAGAGAGAGACACTGAGACAGAGACAGAGAGACACAGAGAGAGACAGCTTTCATTGATATGTTAAACTGAAATTTATTGATGTATATCTTCAGCAACCACAATAGTGTTTCATATCTGCTTCTTTATGGCAGACATTCATGGAGATGTACTGATGTTGCTTATTTTACAAATTGTACAAATTGGTATGAACACTGTGTGTGTGTTTGTGTGTATTAAATAGGAGCAATGTGACTGGTGTTGCAACACAGAGAGGCTTTGTCCACTCAGAGTAAAAATACAAGATGACAGAGATGCCTCAAAGGAAAGAGAGAGAGAAAATAGGGAAGAAGAGACAGAGAGAAAGAAAGAGAAACACAGAGAGAGAGAGATGCTTACCTTAAAGTCACAGACGCAGGTCATGGTCTCTGCTATCTTTAGACACTCCCCGTCATACTGACAGGAGTCTGTGTCACACTGGAAGACTGAGTCCCTCTCCTCTGAATCTACACAGAGAGAGATAGAAGGAGGATCAACCATAGATCCACAATGGCTCTCTGAGGACCCACTATGGATCCAACATGTCTTCCAGTGGCCTTGTTCGTGCCTTGTCCACGCTCCACTGGAGCCCAGGGCTGTGGTAACTGCTGCCTGTGTGTGTCTAGCCTACGGTGTGTCCTCTGTAAAACAGATGGTGGGGTCAGAACAGCAGCACCATTACTGGGGTATTTTTACTTCCCGTTCATTTCTGGCTCTCTCCTCCAAAGAACGGGGGAGCGAGGAGGAGGAGAGGAACAGAGGAGAGTAGGAACAACCACATTTTGTGAAGGACACACAGGGCTGGAAGAGGGGGAGGAAGAGGACAAGGCAACAAAACTGGTTTCTTTGAAGTCATCTGCAGCTGTTGACATTCAACAACTTTTACGTAGTCCTTCAGCCCATCCTAGCTGTCAAT